>NC_092343.1:247482500-247610000 GCF_046630445.1 Rutidosis leptorrhynchoides
TGCTATTCTTCATCTTCATCTTCATCTTGCTTCAACTTCCATTTTAGGAGAAGGTATAAACCCTAACTAGCTCTATTTACATTTTAGTATATTTTCAAGACTAGATCTATAAATGGAATTCATATTTAAAAGGTTTAAATACACATGCAACTTGAAAATGCTTCCGCTTGATATATACATATTCACACGCATTTATATACATACAAAATGGGTATTGTGACTTTGTTTATGTGATGAATTCCATCAATGGTATCTAGAGCCAAAGTCTTGTTAATATGCTTCTTGTTTTTGGCTAGTAAACTCATTTATTTTACAATCTACCAACATGCATGAAAGTAGAATGTAAAAATCTTGAGTTTTGATGGGTGTGGTGGTTTGGCCGAATTTTAGGGGTCCCAAAAGTGGGTTTGGGACTTCAAGTTTGGCCAAGATTTGTTGTTGTTTTGGTTCACAATCATGCCTTGACCTTGTGGTTGGATTTGTGTGTGTTTTGGTTAATCATTCATTCTTATGGTTTGTAATAATTATTTATTCATTTGGTTTGTAATTAATCTTGTAATTTCTTGATGTAATTTATTCTATTTGGTTTGTAAAATAGAATAGGTTGTTATTTCATTTTCTAGAAAAGAATTGTATTAGGATATAATTTTGTAAAGAGAAAATGAAGATTCATGAAGAAGATTACAAGATGGAACTTTGAAGATTACAAGATTAAGTGGGAGATTTTGTTTAAAATCTCTTACTTGTTTAACCCTTTAGGTAACACTTGTTTTGGCTAAACAAGTGCTTACCACTTTGGCATGATTGTGGACTTTTATTTTGCATGCTTGTATGGTTTTGTGTATGTGTTTGGTTGCTACAACAATTTCACATGTTTACAACTTGCAACATACATTATAAATGGTTATAATAAAACATAACAAAATGACACTAATAATTGGTTATTAGACATAAATAAAATGGTTTATTTAAAAGGTAATGAAATGGTTTATAACTAGTAATTGGTTTACTAAAAGGACATGAAAATAGGTTTTTCATAAAACACTACACACCAAATGCATGTTGGTGTATAGCATTTTGTTTTCTAAACTAGAATGTAGAAAACATAAAATCCCTTTAACTAAAACAAGGTAAACAAGTTAAACGCCATCATTTTGTATGAACACTTAGACATATTAGGAAACTCATGATGGGATAAAGGTCACCTAACCGTCATGAGTGAACTAATATGAATAAGGTACACTTTGCATACATGTGGGATAAAGGTCACCTAACCACTTGTATGTTAAGTCTACATGTTCACGCAAGTAGGACGACTTGATTTGGGAATCATGAACTTAGGGTCACCGAAGCATGAGGAACAAATAGGCGTTGATGGGATTAATATGCCATGCAAAAGGATTGCATGATCCCATAACTTAGAAGTTGCAAAAGGATTGCAATTGTCATTATGACTACCTAGCTAAATCAAATGACGGGATAAAGGTCACCTAACCGGAATTTGATTTACCGTTGGATTCTAATATTTAATAAAACAAATTAAAAGGGTATTGTTTATTAAATCTAAAATCGATACTTAAAATGAACCTTGTTGAATTTTGTAGATGGCCGCTAATAACAACAACAACATGCAAAACGCACCACTTAACATGAACAACCTATCGTTACGGTCTCTCCTCGAGAAAGACAAACTCAACCATACCAACTTTATGGATTGGTTCCGCAATCTTCGGATTGTCCTCAAACAAGAGGATAAAGCGTATGTACTTGAGGACCCCATTCCCGATCAACCGGATGAGAATGATGTGGAGGCAATGGCCTCTTACGATAAGTATTGCCACGACTCCCTTCAAGTCTCATGCCTAATGCTTGGGACTATGATACCCGAACTCCAAAAGGATTTCGAGCATCATAGTGCATACGACATGATAACGCAATTGAAGGAGATGTTCCTTCAACAAGCACGTGTCGAGCGTTTCGAGACCGTTCGGGCGCTACATGCTTGTCGTATGGACGATACCCAATCGGTTTCATCTTATGTACTTAAGATGAAAAGCCTTATCGATCGTGCTAACCGTCTTAACCTAAACATATCTAATGAGTTAGCCACCGATCTTATCCTTAACTCCCTATCAAAAAGGTTTGATCAATTTGTAATTAATTACAATATGAATGGGATGGATAAGAGCATAGGTGAGCTTCACGGTATGCTTAGAACGGCGGAAACTAGCATGGGTAAAAGGGCTTTACCCGTGTTAGCAATCGATCAAGGTGGATCCAAAGGTAACATCTCTAAGCCTAAGGTGGCTAAGAGAAAAGGACCCGCCCATCAAGGCAAAGGGAAGGGGAAGATGGTTACCCCAACCATCAACAAGGCTAAAAAGCAAAAGGTAGCCGAGAAGGCAAACCCCAAAGAAGACCCGTGTTTCGGTTGCGGTGAAATGGGTCACTGGAAGCGAAATTGCCCGGTCTATCTTAAGGAGTTGAAGGACAAGAGGGATGCAGGGTAAACCTCAGGTAATATATATATGATATATATAGAGCTTAGTATTACTTCTTCTAATACATGGGTATTAGACACTGGATGTGGAACTCATATTTGCAATTCTTTGCAGGGGTTCAAAAGAAGTGATCATAAGGTGGGAACATCAAGTCTCTATATGGGCAATGGTGCAAAGGTGCATGTTAAAGCTCAAGGAGATTTTATTTTGAAGCTTCCAAGCGGATTGGAACTTATTTTAGAAAATGTTTTGTATGCTCCGGATTTGTGTAGAAACATTATTTCTATTTCTCGCTTAAAACAATGTGGTTACGTTGTTAATTTTATTGATGATGATATTCATGTTTCTAAAGATAATGTATTCTATTTCAAGGCTTCCCCTTCAAATGGAATTTATGAATTGGTTCATGATGACGCATCATCGAGCTCTATATACCATACTAGCACCAAGAAACTCAAAAGGGATTTGAGTGATTCCTATTTATGGCATTGTCGCCTTGGTCACATAAACAAGAACCGAATGCATACACTTCAAAAGAATGGACTTTTGAAATCAAATGAAATGGATTCGTTTGATGTATGTGAATCTTGTTTACAAGGTAAGATGACTAAAGCACCTTTCAAAGGGACTTATGAAAGGGCTAAGGATTTATTGGGATTAATACATTCGGATGTATGTGGACCCTTTAAACCCATGACTAGGAATGGTGAAAGATACTTTGTTACTTTCATTGATGACTTTAGTCGTTTCGGATATGTCTACTTATTAAGACACAAGGACGAAACGTTTGAAGCATTCAAAGAATATCAAAACGAAGTACAAAATCAACTCAATAAGAAAATTAAGGTACTTCGTACCGATAGAGGACGTGAATACCTAAGCGATGCCTTCCAAGATCATCTTAGGAGTTGTGGGATTATCTCACAACTTACTCCACCCGGAACACCCCAACTTAATGGAGTTTTCGAAAGGAGGAACCGAACCCTAATGGATATGGTTCGATCTATGATGGCAAGAAGCTCGTTACCTCTATCATTTTGGGGTTATTGTCTAAGCTCCGCGGCTCGTATTTTAAATATGGCCCCAACCAAGAAAGTGGAACGAACTCCTCATGAGATGTGGTTTGGAAAACCTCCTTCTCTTTCATACTTAAAAGTATGGGGATGTGAAGCTTATCCTAAGCGTCATGTAGCTAATAAGCTACATGCTCGATCCACAAAGTGTATCTTCATAGGATATCCTAAAGATGACATGGGATATTACTTCTATGATCCATCCGAGCAAAAGGTATTTGTTGCTCGAAAAGCGGAATTCCTTGAAACCAAGTTCCTTATGGAAGGTGATGGTGAAAGGAAGATAGATCTTGTAGAGGTACAAGATCAAGCCGATGATACACAATTGGTTGGCACTAGTACTCAACATGAGGATGTTGAAAATGATCAAGTGGATGATCAAGGTATACAAGACGTTCGAAGATCTAGTAGGATTAGTAATCCTCCCGAGAGATATGGGTTTCTCGTGGATGGTTGCTATACGGTTGATTTGGATGAACCGACAAACTACGAAGATGCTTTATCAAGGATTGATAAAGATAAATGGCAGGAAGCCATGAACGCCGAGATGCAATCCATGTATGAAAATCAAGTTTGGGAACTTGTTGTGCAACCTCCTAGCTCCAAGCTAGTTGATTGCAAATGGCTTTTCAAGAAGAAAACCGACATACATGGAAACTTGGATACATACAAAGCTAGACTTGTAGCAAAAGGTTTCACTCAAACTCAAGGGGTTGATTATGATGAAACTTTCTCGCCAGTGGCAATGCTAAAGTCTATTAGGATATTATTTGCCATTGCTGCTCATTATGACTATGAAATATGGCAAATGGATGTCAAAACCGCTTTTCTAAATGGATATCTTGAGGAAGATGTCTATATGGTACAGCCCGAAGGTTTTGTTGATCCGAAAAATCCTAAGAAGGTATGCAAGTTAAAGAAGTCAATCTACGGATTGAAACAAGCATCTAGAATGTGAAATCATCGTTTTAATGAAGAGGCAAAGAAATTTGGCTTCATTAAAAACGGTGATGAAGCTTGTGTGTACAAGAAGGCTAGTGGGAGATCTATAATGTTCCTTGTGCTATATGTGGATGATATATTATTATTTGGGAATGATATTACCACAATGCAAGAAGTCAAAACTTGGCTAAAGAGTTGCTTCTCTATTAAGGATCTTGGAGAAGCACAATACATATTGGGGATTGGGATCTATCGGAATAGATCTAAGAGATTGATAGATTTAAGTCAAAGTGCATACATTGATAAAATCTTGAAAAGGTTCAAGATGGAAAACTCTAAGAAAGGTTTGGTACCTATTCAAAAGGGAACCATTCTTAGTTCATCTCAGTGTCCTACCACGAAAGATGAACAAGAGAGAATGAAGAAAGTCCCATACGCATCTGCTATTGGGTCAATCATGTATGCAATGATATGTACTAGACCGGATGTGTCATGCGCTCTAAGCTTGACAAGTAGATACCAGAATAACCCAGGAAATAGTCATTGGACTGCGGTTAAATGTATATTGAAATACCTTAGAAGGACTAAGGATATGTTTCTAATATATGGGTCTGGTGAGGAGGAACTCGCTGTAAAAGGTTACGTGGACGCGAGTTTCCAAACTGATCGAGATGACTCTCGATCACAATCCGGTTATGTCTTCATGTTGAATGGTGGTGCGGTCTCTTGGAAGAGCTCAAAACAGGAAGTTGTTGCGTTATCCACTACAGAGTCGGAGTACATTGCCGCCTCATTGGCAGCTCAGGAAGCTGCATGGATGAAGAAATTCATCGACGACTTAGGAGTGGTCCCTTCCATTCAGGACCCTCTTGAGATCTTTTGTGACAACGAGGGTGCGATTGCTCAAATCAAGGAACCTCGTGCTCATCAAAAGACTCGTCACATTGAGCGAAGATTCAACTACATCAGGGATGAGGTTGAAAAGGGAAAGATATGTATTCACAAGGTTCACACAGATCAAAATGTTGCGGATCCACTCACGAAGCTTTTACATGGGCCAAAACATGAGGGACATGTTTGTGCATTAGGGCTTCGATATTCTAGTGATTGGAATTGATCTATTTTATGTATTGTAACGGAACGAAATTAGTTCAAACTCATTAATATAATTATGCTATTAATTTAATTTTGAGTTATGTTCCAATTTTGCATATTTTATCCATGAATAAACTATTATTCTAAATTCCGTAGTTGATCACATTTGTGGGAACAAGTGTGAGGTCTAGACTATTATGAACTTGGATTGGTTAACATTCAAATGGTGAATGTGGGGCAAGGTTGCAACCAAGGTTCATAGATATTTGTGGGACACAAATATTGGAAGACCCGCTCTCAAGATTTACTATATGGAGCCTTTGTGGTTGATCACATGTAATCTTGAGTAAAGGAGAATATCATTATATCCTCTGACCTGAGACACATATTGGGTTCGGATATTCACCAAATATTATGCCTTGATTCTTTCCTTCGCTATTCTGAAATATGGTAGTACATAAGGGAGGCTTCAGGTATGGTACGAAGTGTAGTGTCTAGGACGTATGTAGTCAAGATGGAATTTGTCCCTCTTATTCGTTGAGAGTCGGATGTCTAAGGCCTGATTAAGTTAAATCTATAAGAGAGTGATCATTCTATGTCTCTTGGATTTAACATGACATCTAGGACAAAAGGATACATTGAAAGATTCACCTGAATCATATTCGAGATGGGAACTCGAAAGGGATGATGTTATTGAATGGCACTAAGTCATAACACATTGGGAGTGATGGACGGTCGTTAGGTGGTATCCGTCACTTGCATTAATTCTTTATGTTTCTCGTGCAAGTGGGAGATTGAAGGTATTCGTATGCCCGAGAGACATAATTAATTAATGTGGCCAATATGTTATGATCCAAGTCGGGTCATACCCAATAACAAACCGTCAACACTTTTATGTATTTATTTTAATGAGTGGATCTTTAAAATAAATACTTGACACTTAGACTTTAGAAATTGGTTTTCTAAAGACATAATGCAAGAAATAATTATTTGGATAATTATATATACACAAGTTTAATTATTTGATTAAACTTAAATGGGTGTTGTATTTTATAAATGGTTTATAAGGTATAATTTTATAAAAAGGTTTATAAAATTATAAAAGTAAAATGCATGCAAGTAATCACTAGTTTTATAAAGTTTAGCAAAAAAAAAAAAAAAAAAAAAAAAAAAGGGGAAAGGGTGGACGGTTTTGGGAGTCCCAAAACTCCACCCGTGCTTGCTTTAACTAGTGTCTTACTCTACCTACATGCATTAATCTTTTGCTTCTACCAAAACACACACTTAATCTTGCATTTTGAATTAGCAAAAAGGCTCCTCCCTTCCCCCCCATTTTTGGCCGAATTTTAGGAGCAAGAACAAGGGTTCATCTTTTGATTTTGCTAGTTAATAAGTGTACAAAATCCTAACCAAGAAGAAGGGTGTTGATTCAAGGTTTGTGGGTATCAAAGTCTTGAGGTTTCAAGTTAGAAACTTGCTATTCTTCATCTTCATCTTCATCTTGCTTCAACCTCCATTTTAGGAGAAGGTATAAACCCTAACTAGCTCTATTTACATTTTAGTATATTTTCAAGACTAGATCTATAAATGGAATTCATATTTAAAAGGTTTAAATACACATGCAACTTGAAAATGCTTCCGCTTGATATATACATATTCACACGAATTTATATACATACAAAATGGGTTTTGTGACTTTGTTTATGTGAAGAATTCCATCACTCGCATCGCATGTGCAACAAAAGACGACAAAAACAATAGATTCGTCACACGATACCATCAATTAGGCATGCAACACAGAAAACCCAACGTACAATCAGTGGCATCGAGGCAATGAAGCAAAACTGAAGAGGAATGCCAGGTGGAAGTTGGTTGAGCAAGCAAGGAGCCAACCACCCGTAACAAACCAAACACCACTCATGCACCTTTACGGTAAGACATCCCCGAAACCACGCCAACTAGTAGCCACCATCCAAGCTAAAATGCAAGGAAAGCCGCCACTAGCCAAAATGACCCCAAGATGCACCGAACGATGCGAAAAACCTTAAATCGCTGTGAAACAAAACACATCAATAAACGCAACCGTTCCATATCGCAAGCACACGTTTCAAGACTAACAAGTCACGTCATCTCGTTGGTCACACTCACAATCCAATCGTAACGCAACATTCAAAGAAGAACAAGCAATACAATTAGACCGACCGTGCAAGCCTAATGAGGAGACCGGTTAATCTTAAAACGATGATCAAAGCTGAGCCAAGATCAACAAGCAACATGACATGGCCACAAATATTAACGAGCATCATCCACAACACACATTCACGTAACCAAACCAACATTCACAAAACCTACAGCACATTCAGGCAAGCCGGCATGCCACCAAGGAGGGTCCAGCATCGACGTGTGGTGGGATTTAGCTTCTCGAACGTCGATGCTCCGGGATCCTCGCCCGCTTTTAGGATTTTTTAAGCCATAAAATGAACTCCCCACCGAGGAGAAGGGGTAATTCAGGTCGGGAATGGAGTATATTGGCACACAGTAGTCGAGAACAAAGTTCGACTAGTGACTCAACTCGCACGCCCTCGTCCAGGAACACCCAGTCCCCTATATATACATATTGCACAAAAAGTGAAGTGACAGGAACAGACATTGATTTTCTGAGTAATCATAATTTTTCAAAATCACGGCGTCGTTGTAACGACCTGGCTTTTTCGACTTGCTTTTGTGCCTTATGTTTTTGCGAAACTGCGTATTTGTGCGTACTGTGTTACTTTATACTCTGGAAACTTGATTTACGTGGTTTACTTCCATTTATATGTTAAAACGTGCCTTAGAGTACGTAGGATACATAACTTGATCATTGGAAGCCTTTATAACCGTTAGTGTTATTTGACGTTTCGAATAAACCGCGAACTTGCGCGCACGTTTAACTTTTGTCATAATCGGAATATTATGACTGCGAAATATTAATTATTATTTTATAATAATAATTACCTGGGTTTTTGGATGCTTAATTACGCGTAGTAATTTAATTATGCACAATAGTTAGTCTTGTTGGACTTTCTACCTTGTTGGGCTCAAGCCACCCTACTCTAGCTAGTGACCCAATTAATTAGCCCTTGTCCATGTCATCAATCCTTTTCAAATTCCTTGCTTATAAATACTAGCCCTTGTCCATGACATCAATCCTTGTCAAATTCCTTGCTTATAAATACTAGCCCTTGTCCATGTCATCAATCCTTGTCAAATTCCTTGCTTATAAATACTAGCCCTTGTCCATGTCATCAATCCTTGTCAAATTCCTTGCTTATAAATACTAGCCATTTACCTCTCATTCAAATCACTTGCTCATTTGGTTTTCACACACACTTGTTCTTTATTTCTTTCCTTTCTAGTATTGCTTGTAAGTCTTCTTTTTCTTCTTCTTTTCCTTTCATTTTTGTGGCCATCATCATCATATTATGGAGATCAAAGTTCCTTTTAGCTTTGATCTTGCTTATATCTTGTTGATTCAAGCATGAATCTTTCAAGAACATGGAAGATTCAAGCTTTCTAGCTTTGAATCTTCACCAACTTTGTAGATTCATCTTTCTTTTACTTTAATCTTGTTATTTTGTGATAAAGATTCAAACTTTTGTTTGTTATCTTCATATATCTTAAAGATCCAAGCTTTATGCTTCAAGATCTTCAAGAACACTAAAGGTTCAAGCTTTCTAGCTTTGTGACCTTATAAATTGTGTGAAAGGGATCCAAGCTATCTAGCTTAGGGTTCCATCACCTCTTTTGACTTAGATCATGTTCATACTTGTTTGATTGATGTAAAGTTTGTAACTTTGTTTGTAAATAGGACTTGTAATTGTGTTAAGACTAAGGATATGATGTAACCTTGGTTCATCATCCATCTAAGACTCTTAAATGAGTTGTGTTACCACTTGGTCTTAACATATTGTTTATTGATGGTAGAATCTTGGTCAAAATTGATGCTAAACCATCAACGAGTTGTACACTTGAAGCTACAGCATCAAGGATGAGAACCGTGATGAGCATCAAGCACCAAGAACCTCACCGGAGCACTTGTCCACTGATTTTCGTATCTGATCACACCACCTGGTTTACTGGAAAGTTGATTTTCAGTTAGTTCGGTTCGAGTAGATGATTTTCCGCTTATGCCTCATCTTAATCTGAGTTACGGTTTAGGATTTATTGCCCTCCGAAAGTCACTACACCCTATTAACGTTGTGCTGAAATTTCTGACCTACTCGCACTTAAACTGTCGCCACGGTCAAACGAAGACGAGTTAGGTTCTGAAAATTGGTCAGCGGTTAGGGGACTCACATACGGAGCCATAGCCACTGACTATCCATCTTTTCAATTTACGTAGAGGTCGCAGCAGCTGACCGAAATCAGCCTATTGTTTTGATCTCTATTCTTGTCGAACTTACTTAGCTTTTATGATGATGAATGATGATGATGATGACACTTAAACTTACTTTACGCACTATTAGAATTTATAAAAACAACCTACTGACCTAGTAACCCTTGATTTAGGTTGACGACCTATCGGACCGACTTACTACTTGCGTACTTTCATTACCGACTTTACCGCTTTTATCACTGTGAGTTATAGCATTCCCTTTTTACTTTAACTTATTTTGGGAACTGAGAATACATGCAGATTTTATGTTTTACATACTAGGCACGAGTACTTAAACTTATATATGTGTGGGTTATACAACGGCAGAAACATTCCCTTTAGCTCGGTAACGTTTAGTCATTGGTTTTTGAACCGGTGAACGCGAATCTTAGATATGGATCCATAGGGTTTGACATCCCACTCGGGCTAGTCGCGCTAGCATTTAATGAGTGTTTAATACTTCGTGAACATACGCACTCGCCAAGTGTACTTTCAGGGGGTTATAAACGTTAAGTCTAGTTACCGGGTGCCCACGGTTATACATATACTTTATCATACTGATTTGAATTATTGATTTGAAATGCTTGTTTAAAGCACTGAAATCTCGTGGCCTACATTACATTACTGAATACAAACAAACTATAGCTCACCAACATTCGTGTTGACTTTTTAAGCATGTATTTCTCAGGTGTTTAGACGTTGTTGCTTCTGCTATTAGCCTTGCTGTTCTAGTCTCGGTGTATAGACTTGTTGTGTTAGACTTCCGCTGCATTACTTAGAGATGTCTCAAGCATGAAACTTTTACTTTGCATTCCCAACTTATGTTATTTTCAAAACAATAGCTTTGTAATGACCTTAGTATCATGTCCTCATGTTAATGTTTCCTATTCATCTTTTGTAAAACGTTATCTGTTCATGAATGCAAAACTGGTTTTCAAACAGCATATAGTGTTTGACCTTGTAATGATTCTGTTGTTGATGTACCGTACACGATGATTTTGTACGGGGCGTCACAGTTGGTATCAGAGCATTGGTTGTAGGGAATTAGGTTGCATTAGTGAGTCTAGGACCGACCCGAGTAGGATTCACTAATAGGACTAATCTACAACTTGCTAGTTTACTTGTTTCTGCGAAACCTGCTGCATGCTACTGTGTTATATTACTACATGTTACTGCTTACTACTACTGCATGCCACTACTTACTTTTTCTACCGTATGAACTTGCTGCATGAAATGTCCCGTTCTTATTGATTAAAAACGTTCCATATTAATTGATTTCGTTGCGAGGTTTTGACCTCTATATGAGACGTTTTTCAAAGACTGCATTCATTTTTAAACAAACCATAACCTTTATTTCATCAATAAAGGTTTAAAAAGCTTTACGTAGATTATCAAATAATGATAATCTAAAATATCCTGTTTACACACGACCATTACATAATGGTTTACAATACAAATATGTTACAACAAAATAAGTTTCTTGAATGCAGTTTTTACACAATATCATACAAGCATGGACTCCAAATCTTGTCCTTATTTAAGTATGCGACAGCGGAAGCTCTTAATAATCACCTGAGAATAAACATGCTTAAAACGTCAACAAAAATGTTGGTGAGTTATAGGTTTAACCTATATATATCAAATCGTAACAATAGACCACAAGATTTCATATTTCAATACACATCCCATACATAGAGATAAAAATCATTCATATGGTGAACACCTGGTAACCGACAATAACAAGATGCATATATAAGAATATCCCCATCATTCCGGGACACCCTTCGGATATGATATAAATTTCGAAGTACTAAAGCATCCGGTACTTTGGATGGGGTTTGTTAGGCCCAATAGATCTATCTTTAGGATTCGCGTCAATTAGGGTGTCTGTTCCCTAATTCTTAGATTACCAGACTTAATAAAAAGGGGCATATTCGATTTCGATAATTCAACCATAGAATGTAGTTTCACGTACTTGTGTCTATTTTGTAAATCATTTATAAAACCTGCATGTATTCTCATCCCAAAAATATTAGATTTTAAAAGTGGGACTATAACTCACTTTCACAGATTTTTACTTCGTCGGAAAGTAAGACTTGGCCACTGGTTGATTCACGAATCTATAACAATATATACATATATATCAAAGTATGTTCAAAATATATTTACAACACTTTTAATATATTTTGATGTTTTAAGTTTATTAAGTCAGCTGTCCTCGTTAGTAACCTACAACTAGTTGTCCACAGTTAGATGTACAGAAATAAATCGATAAATATTATCTTGAATCAATCCACGACCCAGTGTATACGTATCTCAGTATTGATCACAACTCAAACTATATATATTTTGGAATCAACCTCAACCCTGTATAGCTAACTCCAACATTCACATATAGAGTGTCTATGGTTGTTCCGAAATATATATAGATGTGTCGACATGATAGGTCGAAACATTGTATACGTGTCTATGGTATCTCAAGATTACATAATATATAACACAAGTTGATTAAGTTATGGTTGGAATAGATTTGTTACCAATTTTCACGTAGCTAAAATGAGAAAAATTATCCAATCTTGTTTTACCCATAACTTCTTCATTTTAAATCCGTTTTGAGTGAATCAAATTGCTATGGTTTCATATTGAACTCTATTTTATGAATCTAAACAAAAAAAGTATAGGTTTCTAGTCGGAAAAATAAGTTACAAGTCGTTTTTGTAAAGGTAGTCATTTCAGTCGAAAGAACGACGTCTAGATGACCATTTTAGAAAACATACTTCCACTTTGAGTTTAACCATAATTTTTGGATATAGTTTCATGTTCATAATAAAAATCATTTTCTCAGAATAACAACTTTTAAATCAAAGTTTATCATAGTTTTTAATTAACTAACCCAAAACAGCCCGCGGTGTTACTACGACGGCGTAAATCCGGTTTTACTGTGTTTTTCGTGTTTCCAGGTTTTAAATCATTAAGTTAGCATATCATATAGATATAGAACATGTGTTTAGTTGATTTTAAAAGTCAAGTTAGAAGGATTAACTTTTGTTTACGAACAAGTTTAGAATTAACTAAACTATGTTCTAGTGATTACAAGTTTAAACCTTCGAATAAGATAGCTTTATATGTATGAATCGAATGATGTTATGAACATCATTACTACCTTAAGTTCCTTGGATGAACCTACTGGAAAAGAGAAAAATGGATCTAGCTTCAATGGATCCTTGGATGGCTCAAAGTTCTTGAAGCAAAATCATGACACGAAAACAAGTTCAAGTAAGATCATCACTTGAAATAAGATTGTTATAGTTATAGAAATTGAACCAAAGTTTGAATATGATTATTACCTTGTATTAGAATGATAACCTACTGTAAGAAACAAAGATTTCTTGAGGTTGGATGATCACCTTACAAGATTGGAAGTGAGCTAGCAAACTTGAAAGTATTCTTGATTTTATGAAACTAGAACTTTTGGAATTTATGAAGAACACTTAGAACTTGAAGATAGAACTTGAGAGAGTTCAATTAGATGAAGAAAATTGAAGAATGAAAGTGTTTGTAGGTGTTTTTTGTCGTTGGTGTATGGATTAGATATAAAGGATATGTAATTTTGTTTTCATGTAAATAAGTCATGAATGATTACTCATATTTTTGTATTCTTATGAGATATTTCATGCTAGTTGCCAAATGATGGTTCCCACATGTGTTAGGTGACTCACATGGGCTGCTAAGAGCTGATCATTGGAGTGTATATACCAATAGTACATACATCTAAAAGCTGTGTATTGTACGAGTACGAATACGGGTGCATACGAGTAGAATTGTTGATGAAACTGAACGAGAATGTAATTGTAAGCATTTTTGTTAAGTAGAAGTATTTTGATAAGTGTATTGAAGTCTTTCAAAAGTGTATAAATACATATTAAAACACTACATGTATATACATTTTAACTGAGTCGTTAAGTCATCGTTAGTCGTTACATGTAAGTGTTGTTTTGAAACCTTTAGGTTAACGATCTTGTTAAATGTTGTTAACCCAATGTTTATAATAACAAAAGAGATTTTAAATTATTATATTATCATGATATTATGATGTACGAATATCTCTTAATATGATATATATACATTAAATGTCGTTACAACGATAAACGTTACATATATGTCTCGTTTCAAAATCATTAAGTTAGTAGTCTTGTTTTTACATATGTAGTTCATTGTTAATATAATTAATGATATGTTTACTTATGATAATATCATGTTAACTATATATATAACCATATATATGTCATCATATAGTTTTTTTTACAAGTTTTAACGTTCGTGAATCACCGGTCAACTTGGGTGGTCAATTGTCTATATGAAACCTATTTCAATTAATCAAGTCTTAACAAGTTTGATTGCTTAACATGTTGGAAACATTTAATCATGTAAACATCAATCTCAATTAATATATATAAACATGGAAAAGTTCGGGTCACTACAGTACCTACCCGTTAAATAAATTTCGTCCCGAAATTTTAAGCTGTTGAAGGTGTTGACGAATCTTCTGGAAATAGATGCGGGTATTTCTTCTTCATCTGATCTTCACGCTCCCAGGTGAACTCGGGTCCTCTACGAGCATTCCATCTAACCTTAACAATTGGTATCTTGTTTTGCTTAAGTCTTTTAACCTCACGATCCATTATTTCGACGGGTTCTTCGATGAATTGGAGTTTTTCGTTGATTTGGATTTCATCTAACGGAATAGTGAGATCTTCTTTAGCAAAACATTTCTTCAAATTCGAGACGTGGAAAGTGTTATGTACAGCCGCGAGTTGTTGAGGTAACTCAAGTCGGTAAGCTACTGGTCCAACACGATCAATAATCTTGAATGGTCCAATATACCTTGGATTTAATTTCCCTCGTTTACCAAATCGAACAACGCCTTTCCAAGGTGAAACTTTAAGCATGACCATCTCTCCAATTTCAAATTCTATATCTTTTCTTTTAATGTCAGCGTAGCTCTTTTGTCGACTTTGGGCGGTTTTCAACCGTTGTTGAATTTGGATGATCTTCTCGGTAGTTTCTTGTATAATCTCCGGACCCGTAATCTGTCTATCCCCCACCTCACTCCAACAAATCGGAGACCTGCACTTTCTACCATAGAGTGCTTCAAACGGCGCCATCTCAATGCTTGAATGGTAGCTGTTGTTGTAGGAAAATTCTGCTAACGGTAGATGTCGATCCCAACTGTTTCCGAAATCAATAACACATGCTCGTAGCATGTCTTCAAGCGTTTGTATCGTCCTTTCACTCTGCCCATCAGTTTGTGGATGATAGGCAGTACTCATGTCTAGACGAGTTCCTAATGCTTGCTGTAATGTCTGCCAGAATCTTGAAATAAATCTGCCATCCCTATCAGAGATAATAGAGATTGGTATTCCATGTCTGGAGACGACTTCCTTCAAATACAGTCGTGCTAACTTCTCCATCTTGTCATCTTCTCTTATTGGTAGGAAGTGTGCTGATTTGGTGAGACGATCAATGAAATGTCCCGTTCTTATTGATTAAAAACGTTCCATATTAATTGATTTCGTTGCGAGGTTTTGACCTCTATATGAGACGTTTTTCAAAGACTGCATTCATTTTTAAACAAACCATAACCTTTATTTCATCAATAAAGGTTTAAAAAGCTTTACGTAGATTATCAAATAATGATAATCTAAAATATCCTGTTTACACACGACCATTACATAATGGTTTACAATACAAATATGTTACAACAAAATAAGTTTCTTGAATGCAGTTTTTACACAATATCATACAAGCATGGACTCCAAATCTTGTCCTTATTTAAGTATGCGACAGCGGAAGCTCTTAATAATCACCTGAGAATAAACATGCTTAAAACGTCAACAAAAATGTTGGTGAGTTATAGGTTTAACCTATATATATCAAATCGTAACAATAGACCACAAGATTTCATATTTCAATACACTGTTGGGATTTAACAAGTTTGACAATACTTAAAACCTTTTAAGAATCATTATGAACGGAAGCGTGAAACTTTCAAATTTTACTTGTTATCTTTAAACCAATTTAAAGTTAAGTCCCATATGGATCAAGTTGCTAAATATACTTACAAATTAAAGAGAAGGAAAGAGTTTATTATACCTCCTTAAACTAAGTTTAAGGGCTGAATTTGATGAGCAATGAAGAAGAAATAATGCACCAACACTACCCTTTCACTTGGCTACACCTTAGAACTTTAATAAGCTAATTAACCAAGCTTTAAGACCACCTTATTAGGCTTCCAAAAACCGAACAGCAGCTGTCCAAAATGAGCAGGAAGTTTATGAAGATGATGACTTGAAAAAGCTTCTAACTTGAAGCCTCAAGTTGTTATACCCACAAGCCTTGATCACCAACACACCCTTTATTTTTTAGTTAGGATTTAGAACACTTGAATGTAATAAAATAGCAAGCAAAGAACTCTCTTTCACCCTCAAAACAGTTCGGCCAGATTAGTGTGCTGAACCAGAATTTTGTAAGCTATTTTATGTGTATTATCTCCACTTACTTGAGTCAAAGCCTTGGTAATCTCATAAGCATGTACCTTGGCACTTGTGTGTTATTAAAAGTAACATATTTTGGCATGTGAAGGGTGCCTTGGGGCTGAAAAAAACGTCCCATGTGTATGTATCATTCCAAGATTCATATTTTTATAAAACTTGTATTAATAAGTCTTGTAAATATATAAACTTGTTATATATAACATACATATGTTAAGTTACTTACATTTTATAAACCAATTTATAAAATATAACACAACATAATTATTTAAACTTATAAATAATTAAATATAAATTATCCCAATAATTTATCTCAAGCGATAATACTTTAGAAATCCGATTTTCTAAAGTTCAAGTGTCGTGTATTTATTTAATGATCCAATCATTAAGATTAATACTTATAAGGTGTCGGTAAGCTTGTTATTGGGTATGACCCGACTTGGATCATAACACATTAGCCACATTAATTTAATATGTCTCTCGGGCATACGAAATACCTTCAATCTCCCACTTGCACGAGAAACATAAGAAATTAATGCAAGTGATGGATACCACCTAACTACCGTCCATCACCCCCAATATGTTATGACTTTGTGCCATTCAATAACATCATCCCTTTCGAGTACCTAACTCGAATTGATATATATAGGTGAATCTTTCATTATTTCCTTTCGTCCTAGATGTCATGTTAAATCCAAGAGATACAGAGTGATCACTCTCTTATAGATTTAACTTTTCAGGCCTTAGACATCTGACTCTCAACGAATAAGAGGGACAAATTCCATCTTGACTACATACGTCCTAGATATACACTTTGTAATATACCTGAGTTCTTCCTTATGTACTACCATGTTTCAGAATAGCGAAGGAAGGAATCAAGGCGCAGTACTTGGTGAATATCCGAACCCAATATGTATCTCAGGTCAGAGGATACAATGATATTCGCCTTTACTCAAGATTACATGTGATCAACCACAAAGGCTCTATACAGTAATTCTTGAGAGCGGGTCTTCCAATATTTGTTTCCCACAAATATCTATGAACCTTGGTTGCAACCTTGCCCCACATTCAAATTATGAATGTATACCAATCCGAGTTCATAATAGTCTAAACCTCACACTTGTTCCCACAAATGTGATCGACTACGGAAATTTAGAATAATTGCTTATTCATGGATGAAATATGCAAAATAGGAACATAACTCATAATTAAATTAATACCATAATTATATTAATGAGTTTGAACTAATTCGTTCCGTTACAATACATAAAACAGATCAATTCCAATCACTAGAATATCGAAGTCCTAATGCACAAACATGTCCCTCATGTTTTGGTCCATGTAAAAGCTTCGTGAGTGGATCCGCTACATTTTGATCTGTGTGAACTTTGTGAATACATATCTTTCCCTTTTCAACCTCATCCCTGATGTAGTTGAATCTCCGCTCAATGTGACGAGTCTTTTGATGAGCACGAGGTTCCTTGATTTGTGCAATCGCACCCTCGTTGTCACAAAAGATCTCAAGAGGGTCCTGAATGGAAGGGACCACTCCTAAGTCGTCGATGAATTTCTTCATCCATGCAGCTTCCTGAGCTGCCAGTGAGGCGGCAATGTACTCCGACTCTGTAGTGGATAACGCAACAACCTCCTGTTTCGAACTCTTCCAAGAGACCGCACCACCATTTAACATGAAGACATAACCGGATTGTGATCGAGAGTCATCTCGATCAGTTTGGAAACTCGCGTCCACGTAACCTTTTACAGCGAGTTCCTCCTCACCAGACCCATATATTAGAAACATATCCTTAGTTCTCCTAAGGTATTTCAATATACTTTTAACAGCAATCCAATGACTGTTTCCTGGGTTGTTCTGGTATCTACTTGTCAAGCTTAGAGCGCATGACACATCCGGTCTAGTACATATCATTGCATACATGATAGACCCAATAGCAGATGCGTATGGGACTTTCTTCATTTTCTCTTGTTCATCTTTCGTGGTGGGACACTGAGATGAACTGAGACTGGTTCCTCTTTGAATAGGTACCAAACCTTTCTTAGAGTTTTCCATCTTGAACCTTTTCAAGATTTTATCAATGTATGTACTTTGACTTAAACCTATCAATCTCTTGGATCTATTCCTATAGATTCCAATCCCCAATATGTATTGTGCTTCTCCAAGATCCTTAATGGAGAAGCAACTCTTTAGCCAAGTTTTGACTTCTTGCATTGTGGTTATATCATTCCCAAATAATAATATATCATCCACATATAGCACAAGGAACATTATAGAGCTCCCACTAGCCTTCTTGTATACACAAGCTTCATCACCATTTTTAATGAAGCCAAATTTCTTTGCCTCTTCATTAAAACGATGATTCCACATTCTAGATGCTTGTTTCAATCCGTAGATCGATTTCTTTAACTTGCATACCTTTTTAGGATTTTTCGGATCGACAAAACCTTCGGGCTGTACCATATAGACATCTTCCTCAAGATATCCATTTAGGAAAGCAGTTTTGACATCCATTTGCCAAATTTCGTAATCATAATGAGCAGCGATGGCAAATAATATCCTAATAGACTTTAGCATTGCCACAGGCGAGAAAGTTTCATCATAGTCAACCCCTTGAGTTTGAGTGAAACCCTTTGCTACAAGTCTAGCTTTGTATGTATCCAAGTTTCCATGTATGTCGGTTTTCATTTTGAAAATCCACTTGCAATCAACTAGCTTAGAGCTAGGAGGTTGCTCAACAAGTTCCCAAACTTGGCTGTCATACATGGATTGCATCTCGGCGTTCATGGCTTCCTGCCATTTATCTTTATCAATCCTTGATAAAGCATCTTTGTAGTTTACCGGTTCATCCAAATCAACCGTATAGCAACCATCCACGAGAAAACCATATCTCTCAGGAGGATTACTAATCCTACTAGATCTTCGAACGTCTTGTGTACCTTGATCATCTACTTGATCATTTTTAACATCCTCATGTTGAGTGCTAGTGTCAACCAATTGTGTATCATCGGCTTGATCTTGTACCTCTACAAGATCTATTTTCCTTTCACCATCACCTTCCATAAGGAACTTGGTTTCAAGGAATTCCGCTTTCCGAGCAACAAATACCGTTTGCTCGGATGGATCATAGAAGTAATATCCCATGTCATCTTTGGGATATCCTATGAAGATACACTTTGTGGATCGAGCATGTAGCTTATTTGCTACATAACGCTTAGGATAAGCTTCACATCCCCATACTTTCAAGTATGAAAGAGAAGGAGGTTTTCCAAACCACATCTCATGAGGAGTTCGTTCCACTTTCTTGGTTGGGGCCATATTTAAAATACGAGCCGCGGAGCTTAGACAATAACCCCAAAATGATAGAGGTAACGAGCTTCTAGCCATCATAGATCGAACCATATCCATTAGGGTTCGGTTCCTCCTTTCGGAAACTCCATTAAGTTGGGGTGTTCCGGGTGGAGTAAGTTGCGAGATAATCCCACAACTCCTAAGATGATCTTGGAAAGCATCGCTTAGGTATTCACCTCCTCTATCGGTACGTAGTACCTTAATTGTCTTATTGAGTTGATTTTGTACTTCGTTTTGATATTCTTTGAATGCTTCAAACGTTTCGTCCTTGTGTCTTAATAAGTAGACATATCCGAAACGACTAAAGTCATCAATGAAAGTAACAAAGTATCTTTCACCATTCCTAGTCATGGGTTTAAAGGGTCCACATACATCCGAATGTATTAATCCCAATAAATCTTTAGCCCTTTCATAAGTCCCTTTGAAAGGTGCTTTAGTCATCTTGCCTTGTAAACAAGATTCACATACATCAAACGAATCCATTTCATTTGATTTCAAAAGTCCATTCTTTTGAAGTGTATGCATTCGGTTCTTGTTTATATGTCCAAGGCGACAATGCCATAAATAGGAATCACTCAAATCCCTTTTGAGTTTCTTGGTGCTTGTATGGTACATTGAGCTACTAGATGATGTGTCATCATGAACCAATTCATAAATTCCATTTGAAGGTGAAGCCTTGAAATAGAATACATTATCTAAATAAATATGGATAGCATCATTAACAAAATTAAGATAAAACCCACATTGTTTCAAACGGGAAATGGAAATAATGTTTCGACATAAATCGGGTGCATACAAAACATCTTTCAAAATAAGTTCCAAACCACTTGGAAGCTTTAACACAAAGTCTCCTTGAGCCTTCACTTGCACTTTGGCTCCATTACCCATGTAGAGACTTGATGTTCCCGTTTGCTTGCTACTTCTTTTGAACCCCTGCAATGAATTGCAAATGTGAGTTCCACATCCAGTGTCTAATACCCATGTATTAGAAGAAGTAATACTAAGCTCTATATATACCATATATATATATTACCTGAGGTTTGCCCTGCATCCCTCTTGTCCTTCAACTCCTTAAGATAGACCGGACAGTTTCGTTTCCAATGACCCATTTCACCGCAACCGAAACATGGGTCTTCCTTGGGGTTTGCCTTTTCGGCTACCTTTTGCTTCTTAGCCTTGTTCTTGGTTGAGGTAACCATCTTCCCCTTCCCTTTGCCTTGATGGGCGGGTCCTTTCCTCTTAGCCACCTTTGGCTTAGAGGTGTTACCTTTGGATCCACCTTGATCGATTGCTAACACGGGTAAAGCCCTTTTACCCATGCTAGTTTCGGCCGTTCTAAGCATACCGTGAACCTCACCTATGCTCTTATCCATCCCATTCATATTGTAATTAATTACAAATTGATCAAACCTTTTTGATAGGGAGTTAAGGATAAGATCGGTGGCTAACTCATTAGATATGTTTAGGTTAAGACGGTTAGCACGATCGATAAGGCTTTTCATCTTAAGTACATAAGATGAAACCGATTGGGTATCGTCCATACGACAAGCATGTAGCGCCCGAACCGTTTCGAAGCGTTCGACACGCGCTTGTTGGAGGAACATCTCCTTCAATTGCGTTATCATGTCATATGCACTATGATGCTCGAAATCCTTTTGGAGTTCTGGTATCATAGTCCCAAGCATTAAGCATGAGACTTGAAGGGAGTCGTGGCAATACTTATCGTAAGAGGCCATTGCCTCCACATCATTCTCATCCGGTTGATCGGGAATGGGGTCCTCAAGCACATACATTTTATCCTCTTGTTTGAGGACAATCCGAAGATTGCGGAACCAATCCATAAAGTTTGTATGGTTGAGTTTGTCTTTCTCTAAGAGAGACCTTAATGATAGGTGGTTCAGGTTAAGTGGTGCGTTTGGAATGTTGTTGTTGTTATTGGCGGCCATCTACAAAATTTAACCAAGTTCGTTTAAGTATCGATTTTAATTTAACATTCAATACCCTTTTAAATTTTAATTGACTTATTAAATATTAGAATCCAACGGTAAATCAAATTTCGGTTAGGTGACCTTTATCCCGTTATTTGATTTAGCTAGGTAGTCATTATATGACAATTGCAATCCTTTTGCAACTTCTAAGTTATGGGATCATGCAATCCTTTTGCATGGCATATTTATCCCATCAACGCCTATTTGTTCATCATGCTTCGGTGACCCTAAGTTCATGATTCCCAAATCAAGTTGTCCTACTTGTGTAGACATGTAAACTTAACATGCAAGTGGTTAGGTGACCTTTATCCCACATGTATGCAAAGTGTACCTTATTCATGTTAGTTCACTCATGACGGTTAGGTGACCTTTATCCCATCATTTGATTCCTAATATGTCTAAGTGTTTCCACAAAAGGATGGCGTTTAACTTGTTTACCTTGTTTATAAGGGATTTTAAGTTTTCATTAATTCTAATTTGAGAAAACTTTTACACCATACACCAACATGCATTTAGTGTATGGTTTAATTGAAAATCTATTTTCATGTTATGTAATTAAACCAATTACTTGATATAAACCATTTTATATGTATGATCCTTATCATGTTCTTAATAACCATTTATTAAGGTTCTCGGTTGCCTTTTAAATTTAACCATTTAAATTGCCGTTTTGCATGTACTTAGCACGTCTAATTTAACCAATTAAAATGTCGTTTTGTTAGTTGTTATCTTGTGATTAATTGTATCAACCAAACATACAAAACAATAATCATACAAACAACCACACATGCAAAATAAGTATGTTCACAATCTAGCCATTTTGGTGGACATTTGTTTAGCCGAAAACAAATGTCACCGGGTAAGGGTTAATCATACAAAGTAGGAGATTACAATCTCCCACTTAACCTTGCATCCATATGCTCCTTGTGTTCTTGAAGTCTTCATGATCTTGTTCTTCATTTTTACAAAATATGTATCCTAATACATTTTTATCTAGAAAATGAAATACAACCTATTCTATTTTACATACCAAATGTAAAACAAATTACATAGCCAAAATAATAATTATTACATGCCAATTGAATGAATAATATTACATACCAAATGAATATAACAAATCAACCAAATATAACATGCAATCAACACAAGGTCAAGGCTAGGATTGTGAACTTTAACATGCAACCAAAATTGACCAAAATGCAAGTTCCAAACCCTCTTGGAACCTCTTTCAAATTCGGCCAAGCATACAAACCCACCCAAACCCATTTGTTTTTGCAATCTACATTCATGCATGTTAGTAGATTGCAAATGTAGTGGGTTTTAAACAACAATTCGAAGCATATTTCAACAACTTCGGCTCTAGATACCATTGTTGGGATTTAACAAGTTTGACAATACTTAAAACCTTTTAAGAATCATTATGAACGGAAGCGTGAAACTTTCAAATTTTACTTGTTATCTTTAAACCAATTTAAAGTTAAGTCCCATATGGATCAAGTTGCTAAATATACTTACAAATTAAAGAGAAGGAAAGAGTTTATTATACCTCCTTAAACTAAGTTTAAGGGCTGAATTTGATGAGCAATGAAGAAGAAATAATGCACCAACACTACCCTTTCACTTGGCTACACCTTAGAACTTTAATAAGCTAATTAACCAAGCTTTAAGACCACCTTATTAGGCTTCCAAAAACCGAACAGCAGCTGTCCAAAATGAGCAGGAAGTTTATGAAGATGATGACTTGAAAAAGCTTCTAACTTGAAGCCTCAAGTTGTTATACCCACAAGCCTTGATCACCAACACACCCTTTATTTTTTAGTTAGGATTTAGAACACTTGAATGTAATAAAATAGCAAGCAAAGAACTCTCTTTCACCCTCAAAACAGTTCGGCCAGATTAGTGTGCTGAACCAGAATTTTGTAAGCTATTTTATGTGTATTATCTCCACTTACTTGAGTCAAAGCCTTGGTAATCTCATAAGCATGTACCTTGGCACTTGTGTGTTATTAAAAGTAACATATTTTGGCATGTGAAGGGTGCCTTGGGGCTGAAAAAAACGTCCCATGTGTATGTATCATTCCAAGATTCATATTTTTATAAAACTTGTATTAATAAGTCTTGTAAATATATAAACTTGTTATATATAACATACATATGTTAAGTTACTTACATTTTATAAACCAATTTATAAAATATAACACAACATAATTATTTAAACTTATAAATAATTAAATATAAATTATCCCAATAATTTATCTCAAGCGATAATACTTTAGAAATCCGATTTTCTAAAGTTCAAGTGTCGTGTATTTATTTAATGATCCAATCATTAAGATTAATACTTATAAGGTGTCGGTAAGCTTGTTATTGGGTATGACCCGACTTGGATCATAACACATTAGCCACATTAATTTAATATGTCTCTCGGGCATACGAAATACCTTCATACACATCCCATACATAGAGATAAAAATCATTCATATGGTGAACACCTGGTAACCGACAATAACAAGATGCATATATAAGAATATCCCCATCATTCCGGGACACCCTTCGGATATGATATAAATTTCGAAGTACTAAAGCATCCGGTACTTTGGATGGGGTTTGTTAGGCCCAATAGATCTATCTTTAGGATTCGCGTCAATTAGGGTGTCTGTTCCCTAATTCTTAGATTACCAGACTTAATAAAAAGGGGCATATTCGATTTCGATAATTCAACCATAGAATGTAGTTTCACGTACTTGTGTCTATTTTGTAAATCATTTATAAAACCTGCATGTATTCTCATCCCAAAAATATTAGATTTTAAAAGTGGGACTATAACTCACTTTCACAGATTTTTACTTCGTCGGGAAGTAAGACTTGGCCACTGTTGATTCACGAACCTATAACAATATATACATATATATTAAAGTATGTTCAAAATATATTTACAACACTTTTAATATATTTTGATGTTTTAAGTTTATTAAGTCAGCTGTCCTCGTTAGTAACCTATAACTAGTTGTCCACAGTTAGATGTACAGAAATAAATCGATAAATATTATCTTGAATCAATCCACGACCCAGTGTATACGTATCTCAGTATTGATCACAACTCAAACTATATATATTTTGGAATCAACCTCAACCCTGTATAGCTAACTCCAACATTCACATATAGAGTGTCTATGGTTGTTCCGAAATATATATAGATGTGTCGACATGATAGGTCGAAACATTGTATACGTGTCTATGGTATCTCAAGATTACATAATATATAATACAAGTTGATTAAGTTATGGTTGGAATAGATTTGTTACCAATTTTCACGTAGCTAAAATGAGAAAAATTATCCAATCTTGTTTTACCCATAACTTCTTCATTTTAAATCCGTTTTGAGTGAATCAAATTGCTATGGTTTCATATTGAACTCTATTTTATGAATCTAAACAAAAAAAGTATAGGTTTCTAGTCGGAAAAATAAGTTACAAGTCGTTTTTGTAAAGGTAGTCATTTCAGTCGAAAGAACGACGTCTAGATGACCATTTTAGAAAACATACTTCCACTTTGAGTTTAACCATAATTTTTGGATATAGTTTCATGTTCATAATAAAAATCATTTTCTCAGAATAACAACTTTTAAATCAAAGTTTATCATAGTTTTTAATTAACTAACCCAAAACAGCCCGCGGTGTTACTACGACGGCGTAAATCCGGTTTTACGGTGTTTTTCGTGTTTCCAGGTTTTAAATCATTAAGTTAGCATATCATATAGATATAGAACATGTGTTTAGTTGATTTTAAAAGTCAAGTTAGAAGGATTGACTTTTGTTTGCGAACAAGTTTAGAATTAACTAAACTATGTTCTAGTGATTACAAGTTTAAACCTTCGAATAAGATAGCTTTATATGTATAAATCGAATGATGTTATGAACATCATTACTACCTTAAGTTCCTTGGATGAACCTACTGGAAAAGAGAAAAATGGATCTAGCTTCAATGGATCCTTGGATGGCTCAAAGTTCTTGAAGCAAAATCATGACACGAAAACAAGTTCAAGTAAGATCATCACTTGAAATAAGATTGTTATAGTTATATAAATTGAACCAAAGTTTGAATATGATTATTACCTTGTATTAGAATGATAACCTACTGTAAGAAACAAAGATTTCTTGAGGTTGGATGATCACCTTACAAGATTGGAAGTGAGCTAGCAAACTTGAAAGTATTCTTGATTTTATGAAACTAGAACTTTTGGAATTTATGAAGAACACTTAGAACTTGAAGATAGAACTTGAGAGAGTTCAATTAGATGAAGAAAATTGAAGAATGAAAGTGTTTGTAGGTGTTTTTGGTCGTTGGTGTATGGATTAGATATAAAGGATATGTAATTTTGTTTTCATGTAAATAAGTCATGAATGATTACTCATATTTTTGTAATCTTATGAGATATTTCATGCTAGTTGCCAAATGATGGTTCCCACATGTGTTAGGTGACTCACATGGGCTGCTAAGAGCTGATCATTGGAGTGTATATACCAATAGTACATACATCTAAAAGCTGTGTATTGTACGAGTACGAATACGGGTGCATACGAGTAGAATTGTTGATGAAACTGAACGAGAATGTAATTGTAAGCATTTTTGTTAAGTAGAAGTATTTTGATAAGTGTATTGAAGTCTTTCAAAAGTGTATAAATACATATTAAAACACTACATGTATATACATTTTAACTGAGTCGTTAAGTCATCGTTAGTCGTTACATGTAAGTGTTGTTTTGAAACCTTTAGGTTAACGATCTTGTTAAATGTTGTTAACCCAATGTTTATAATATCAAAAGAGATTTTAAATTATTATATTATCATGATATTATGATGTACGAATATCTCTTAATATGATATATATACATTAAATGTCGTTACAACGATAAACGTTACATATATGTCTCGTTTCAAAATCATTAAGTTAGTAGTCTTGTTTTTACATATGTAGTTCATTGTTAATATAATTAATGATATGTTTACTTATCATAATATCATGTTAACTATATATATAACCATATATATGTCATCATATAGTTTTTTTACAAGTTTTAACGTTCGTGAATCACCGGTCAACTTGGGTGGTCAATTGTCTATATGAAACATATTTCAGTTAATCAAGTCTTAAAAAGTTTGATTGCTTAACATGTTGGAAACATTTAATCATGTAAATATCAATCTCAATTAATATATATAAACATGGAAAAGTTCGGGTCACTACAGTACCTACCCGTTAAATAAATTTCGTCCCGAAATTTTAAGCTGTTGAAGGTGTTGACGAATCTTCTGGAAATAGATGCGGGTATTTCTTCTTCATCTGATCTTCACGCTCCCAGGTGAACTCGGGTCCTCTACGAGCATTCCATCTAACCTTAACAATTGGTATCTTGTTTTGCTTAAGTCTTTTAACCTCACGATCCATTATTTCGACGGGTTCTTCGATGAATTGAAGTTTTTCGTTGATTTGGATTTCATCTAACGGAATAGTGAGATCTTCTTTAGCAAAACATTTCTTTAAATTCGAGACGTGGAAAGTGTTATGTACAGCCGCGAGTTGTTGAGGTAACTCAAGTCGGTAAGCTACTGGTCCGACACGATCAATAATCTTGAATGGTCCAATATACCTTGGATTTAATTTCCCTCGTTTACCAAATCGAACAACGCCTTTCCAAGGTGCAACTTTAAGCATGACCATCTCTCCAATTTCAAATTCTATATCTTTTCTTTTAATGTCAGCGTAGCTCTTTTGTCGACTTTGGGCGGTTTTCAACCGTTGTTGAATTTGGATGATCTTCTCGGTAGTTTCTTGTATAATCTCCGGACCCGTAATCTGTCTATCCCCCACTTCACTCCAACAAATCGGAGACCTGCACTTTCTACCATAAAGTGCTTCAAACGGCGCCATCTCAATGCTTGAATGGTAGCTGTTGTTGTAGGAAAATTCTGCTAACGGTAGATGTCGATCCCAACTGTTTCCGAAATCAATAACACATGCTCGTAGCATGTCTTCAAGCGTTTGTATCGTCCTTTCGCTCTGCCCATCAGTTTGTGGATGATAGGCAGTACTCATGTCTAGACGAGTTCCTAATGCTTGCTGTAATGTCTGCCAGAATCTTGAAATAAATCTGCCATCCCTATCAGAGATAATAGAGATTGGTATTCCATGTCTGGAGACGACTTCCTTCAAATACAGTCGTGCTAACTTCTCCATCTTGTCATCTTCTCTTATTGGTAGGAAGTGTGCTGATTTGGTGAGACGATCAACTATTACCCAAATAGTATCAAAACCACTTGCAGTCCTTGGCAATTTAGTGATGAAATCCATGGTAATGTTTTCCCATTTCCATTCCGGGATTTCGGGTTGTTGAAGTAGACCTGATGGTTTCTGATGCTCAGCTTTGACCTTAGAACACGTCAAACATTCTCCTACGTATTTAGCAACATCGGCTTTCATACCCGGCCACCAAAAATGTTTCTTGAGATCCTTGTACATCTTCCCCGTTCCAGGATGTATTGAGTATCTGGTTTTATGAGCTTCTCTAAGTACCATTTCTCTCATATCTCCAAATTTTGGTACCCAAATCCTTTCAGCCTTATACCGGGTTCCGTCTTCCCGAATATTAAGATGCTTCTCCGATCCTTTGGGTATTTCATCCTTTAAATTTGCCTCTTTTAAAACTCCTTGTTGCGCCTCCTTTATTTGAGTAGTAATGTTATTATGAATCATTATATTCATAGATTTTACTCGAATGGGTTCTCTGTCCTTCCTGCTCAAGGCATCGGCTACCACATTTGCCTTCCCCGGGTGGTAACGAATCTCAAAGTCGTAATCATTCAATAATTCAATCCACCTACGCTGCCTCATATTCAGTTGTTTCTGATTAAATATGTGTTGAAGACTTTTGTGGTCGGTATATATAATACTTTTGACCCCATATAAGTAGTGCCTCCAAGTCTTTAATGCAAAAACAACCGCGCCTAATTCCAAATCATGCGTCGTATAATTTTGTTCGTGAATCTTCAATTGTCTAGACGCATAAGCAATCACCTTCGTTCGTTGCATTAATACACAACCGAGACCTTGCTTTGATGCATCACAATAAATCACAAAATCATCATTCCCTTCAGGCAATGACAATATAGGTGCCGTAGTTAGCTTTTTCTTCAATAACTGAAACGCTTTCTCTTGTTCATCATTCCATTCAAATTTCTTCCCTTTATGCGTTAATGCAGTCAAGGGTTTTGCTATTCTGGAAAAGTCTTGGATGAACCTTCTGTAGTAACCAGCTAGTCCTAAAAACTGGCGTATGTGTTTCGGAGTTTTCGGGGTTTCCCACTTTTCAACAGTTTCTATCTTTGCCGGATCCACCTTAATACCTTCTTTGTTCACTATGTGACCGAGGAATTGAACTTCTTCCAACCAAAATGCACACTTTGAAAACTTAGCGTACAATTCTTCTTTCCTCAATACTTCTAACACCTTTCTCAAATGTTCACCGTGTTCTTGGTCATTCTTTGAGTAAATAAGTATGTCATCAATGAAAACAATGACAAACTTGTCAAGGTATGGTCCACACACTCGGTTCATAAGGTCCATGAACACAGCTGGTGCATTAGTTAAACCAAACGGCATGACCATAAACTCGTAATGACCGTAACGTGTTCTGAAAGCAGTCTTTGGAATATCATCTTCTTTCACCCGCATTTGATGATACCCGGAACGTAAGTCAATCTTTGAATAAACAGACGAGCCTTGTAGTTGATCAAATAAGTCGTCGATTCTCGGTAGTGGGTAGCGGTTCTTGATGGTAAGTTTGTTCAACTCTCGGTAGTCGATACACAACCTGAATGTACCATCTTTCTTCTTGACAAACAAAACAGGAGCTCCCCACGGTGATGTGCTTGGTCGAATGAAACCACGCTCTAAAAGTTCTTGTAATTGGCTTTGCAGTTCTTTCATCTCGCTGGGTGCGAGTCTGTAAGGAGCACGAGCTATTGGTGCAGCTCCTGGTACAAGATCTATTTGAAATTCAACGGATCGATGTGGGGGTAATCCCGGTAATTCTTTCGGAAATACATCGGGAAATTCTTTTGCAATGGGAACATCATTGATGCTCTTTTCTTCAGTTTGTACTTTCTCGACGTGTGCTAGAACAGCATAGCAACCTTTTCTTATTAGTTTTTGTGCCTTCAAATTACTAATAAGATGTAGCTTCGTGTTGCCCTTTTCTCCGTACACCATTAAGGGTTTTCCTTTTTCTCGTATAATGCGAATTGCATTTTTGTAACAAACGATCTCCGCTTTCACTTCTTTCAACCAGTCCATACCGATTATCACATCAAAACTCCCTAACTCTACTGGTATCAAATCAATCTTAAATGTTTCGCTAACCAGTTTAATTTCTCGATTCCGACATATATTATCTGCTGAAATTAATTTACCATTTGCTAATTCGAGTAAAAATTTACTATCCAAAGGCGTCAATGGACAACTTAATTTAGCACAAAAATCTCTACTCATATAGCTTCTATCCGCACCCGAATCAAATAAAACGTAAGCAGATTTATTGTCAATAAGAAACGTACCCGTAATAAGCTCCGGGTCTTCCTGTGCCTCTACCGCATTAATATTGAAAACTCTTCCACGGCCTTGTCCATTCGTGTTCTCCTGGTTCGGGCAATTTCTAATAATGTGGCCTGGTTTTCCACATTTATAACAAACTACATTGGCATAACTTGCTCCGACACTACTTGCTCCGCCATTACTCGTTCCGACACCATTTGTTCCTTTCGTTCTATTAACCCCTGGTCCGTAGACCTCACACTTCGCCGCGCTATGACCATTTCTTTTACACTTGTTGCAAAATTTAGTGCAGAACCCCGAGTGATTCTTTTCACACCTTTGACATAGCTGCTTCTGATTGTTGTTATTGTTGCGGTTATTATTGTTGTTGGGATGATTGTTGTAGTTGCTGTTGTTGTTGTTGTTGTTGTTGGGCCGTTTGTTGTAGTTGCGATTGATGTTGCGATTGTTGGGATAATTGTTGCGGTTATTGTTGTAATTGCTGTTGTTGTTGTATTGGTGATTCTTATCACCGTTTTCCTCCCACTTTCTTTTGACTTGCTTCACATTGGCCTCTTCAGCAGTCTGTTCTTTAATTCTTTCTTCAATCTGGTTCACGAGTTTGTGAGCCATTCTACATGCCTGTTGTATGGAGGCGGGCTCGTGTGAACTTATATCTTCTTGGATTCTTTCCGGTAATCCTTTCACAAACGCGTCGATCTTCTCTTCCTCATCTTCGAATGCTCCCGGACACAATAGGCACAATTCTGTGAATCGTCTTTCGTACGTGGTAATATCAAATCCTTGGGTTCGTAACCCTCTAAGTTCTGTCTTGAGCTTATTGACCTCGGTTCTGGGACGGTACTTCTCGTTCATCAAGTGCTTGAATGCTGACCACGGTAGTGCGTACGCATCATCTTGTCCCACTTGCTCTAGATAGGTATTCCACCATGTTAACGCAGAACCTGTGAAGGTATGCGTAGCGTACTTCACTTTGTCCTCTTCAGTACACTTACTTATGGCAAACACCGATTCAACCTTCTCGGTCCACCGTTTCAATCCGATCGGTCCTTCGGTTCCATCAAATTCCAAAGGTTTGCAGGCAGTGAATTCTTTGTAGGTGCATCCTACACGATTTCCTGTACTGCTAGATCCAAGGTTATTGTTGGTATGTAGCGCAGCCTGTACTGCGGCTATGTTTGAAGCTAGAAAAGTACGGAATTCCTCTTCATTCATATTCACGGTGTGTCGAGTAGTCGGTGCCATTTCCTTCAAAATAGTTAAATGGAACAAGTTAATCATACAGAATATTAAGAGTAGTTAATAGTATTTCGTAGCATAATATGAACTCATTTATAAAAGCTTTTTCTTCATATTAGCGTTTTATAAGTTTAAATTCGGGTAGTACCTACCCGTTAAGTTCATACTTAGTAGCTAATATATACAATTCAACTACTACAATTCTATATGAAAAACTGATTGTAATAATATTTCACGTTCAAACTTTTATACAATATTTTACAAACTTACAATACCGCTTATTTTACATAAAGCATGAAATATAGCACACAATAACTTTGATACAAGATAGTTGTGAAGACAATTCTAGCTAGTACACAAGTCGTTCGGCAAAGGCAATAAAGACACGTAATTCATACGTCCAGAAACAAGTCATGCATTCTGGTTTTACTAGGACTACTTCCCATCCTTGGTCTTGTGCAACATAACCGTTATGGCCGTTGATAAGACAGCGTGTTGTAACGTCATCAAAGGGACGAGGGTTACGTAATGTCCAACAGTCCCGTAATAATCTAAAAACCTCATTTCTTACCCCAATTACCGACTCTGTCACTTGTGGAAACGTTTTGTTTAATAGTTGTAGCCCGATGTTCTTGTTCTCACTTTGGTGAGAAGCGAACATTACTAATCCGTAAGCATAACATGCTTCTTTATGTTGCATGTTAGCCGCTTTTTCTAAATCACGAAGTCCAATATTCGGATATATTGAGTCAAAATAATTTCTTAACCCATTGCGTAAAATAGCATTTGGGTTCCCCGCAATATATGCGTCAAAGTAAACACATCGTAACTTATGGGTTTCCCAATGTGATATGCCCCATCTTTCAAACGAAAGTCTCTTATAAACCAAGACATTCTTGGAACGTTCTTCGAATGTCTTACAAACTGATCTCGCCTTAAATAGTTGTGCCGAAGAATTCTGGCCGACTCTAGACAAGATTTCATCAATCATGTCTCCGGGTAGGTCTCTTAAAATATTGGGTTGTCTATCCATTTTGTGTTTTTAAACTGTAAAATAGACAAGAGTTAGTTTCATAAAAAAAATACTTATTAATACAAGCAATTTTTACATATATCATAAAGCATAAGAACACTATATTACATATATTACACCACACGAATATAACTATCTTATTCCGACTCGCTCGTTTCTTCTTCTTCGGTTTTGGTTCGTTTTGCCAAGTTTCTAGGGATATATGATGTTCCCCTAATACGAGCCGTCGTTGTCCACATTGGTTTAGAAAAACCTGGTGGTTTAGAGGTTCCCGGGTCATTGTTACAACTTAAGGACTTCGGGGGTTGACGATACATATAAAGTTCATCGGGGTTGGAATTAGATTTCTCTATTTTTATGCCCTTTCCCTTATTATTTTCTTTTGCCTTCTTAAATTCAGTTGGGGTAATTTCTATAACATCATCGGAATTCTCGTCGGAATCCGATTCATCGGAGAATTGGTAATCCTCCCAATATTTTGCTTCCTTGGCGGAAACACCATTGACCATAATTAACTTTGGTCGGTTGGTTGAGGATTTTCTTTTACTTAACCGTTTTATTATTTCCCCCACCGGTTCTATTTCTTCATCCGGTTCCGATTCTTCTTCCGGTTCCGATTCTTCTTCCGGTTCCGACTCTTCTTCCGGTTCCTCTTCGGGAACTTGTGAATCAGTCCACAAATCATTCCAATTTACATTTGACTCTTCATTATTATTAGGTGAGTCAATGGGACTTGTTCTAGAGGTAGACATCTATCACATAATATCAAACACGTTAAGAGATTAATATATCACATAATATTCATATGTTAAAAATATATAGTTTCCAACAAAAATGTTAAGCAATCATTTTTAAAGAAAACACGGTCGAAGTCCAGACTCACTAATGCATCCTAACAAACTCGATAAGACACACTAATGCAAATTTTCTGGTTCTCTAAGACCAACGCTCGGATACCAACTGAAATGTCCCGTTCTTATTGATTAAAAACGTTCCATATTAATTGATTTCGTTGCGAGGTTTTGACCTCTATATGAGACGTTTTTCAAAGACTGCATTCATTTTTAAACAAACCATAACCTTTATTTCATCAATAAAGGTTTAAAAAGCTTTACGTAGATTATCAAATAATGATAATCTAAAATATCCTGTTTACACACGACCATTACATAATGGTTTACAATACAAATATGTTACAACAAAATAAGTTTCTTGAATGCAGTTTTTACACAATATCATACAAGCATGGACTCCAAATCTTGTCCTTATTTAAGTATGCGACAGCGGAAGCTCTTAATAATCACCTGAGAATAAACATGCTTAAAACGTCAACAAAAATGTTGGTGAGTTATAGGTTTAACCTATATATATCAAATCGTAACAATAGACCACAAGATTTCATATTTCAATACACATCCCATACATAGAGATAAAAATCATTCATATGGTGAACACCTGGTAACCGACAATAACAAGATGCATATATAAGAATATCCCCATCATTCCGGGACACCCTTCGGATATGATATAAATTTCGAAGTACTAAAGCATCCGGTACTTTGGATGGGGTTTGTTAGGCCCAATAGATCTATCTTTAGGATTCGCGTCAATTAGGGTGTCTGTTCCCTAATTCTTAGATTACCAGACTTAATAAAAAGGGGCATATTCGATTTCGATAATTCAACCATAGAATGTAGTTTCACGTACTTGTGTCTATTTTGTAAATCATTTATAAAACCTGCATGTATTCTCATCCCAAAAATATTAGATTTTAAAAGTGGGACTATAACTCACTTTCACAGATTTTTACTTCGTCGGGAAGTAAGACTTGGCCACTGTTGATTCACGAACCTATAACAATATATACATATATATTAAAGTATGTTCAAAATATATTTACAACACTTTTAATATATTTTGATGTTTTAAGTTTATTAAGTCAGCTGTCCTCGTTAGTAACCTATAACTAGTTGTCCACAGTTAGATGTACAGAAATAAATCGATAAATATTATCTTGAATCAATCCACGACCCAGTGTATACGTATCTCAGTATTGATCACAACTCAAACTATATATATTTTGGAATCAACCTCAACCCTGTATAGCTAACTCCAACATTCACATATAGAGTGTCTATGGTTGTTCCGAAATATATATAGATGTGTCGACATGATAGGTCGAAACATTGTATACGTGTCTATGGTATCTCAAGATTACATAATATATAATACAAGTTGATTAAGTTATGGTTGGAATAGATTTGTTACCAATTTTCACGTAGCTAAAATGAGAAAAATTATCCAATCTTGTTTTACCCATAACTTCTTCATTTTAAATCCGTTTTGAGTGAATCAAATTGCTATGGTTTCATATTGAACTCTATTTTATGAATCTAAACAAAAAAAGTATAGGTTTCTAGTCGGAAAAATAAGTTACAAGTCGTTTTTGTAAAGGTAGTCATTTCAGTCGAAAGAACGACGTCTAGATGACCATTTTAGAAAACATACTTCCACTTTGAGTTTAACCATAATTTTTGGATATAGTTTCATGTTCATAATAAAAATCATTTTCTCAGAATAACAACTTTTAAATCAAAGTTTATCATAGTTTTTAATTAACTAACCCAAAACAGCCCGCGGTGTTACTACGACGGCGTAAATCCGGTTTTACGGTGTTTTTCGTGTTTCCAGGTTTTAAATCATTAAGTTAGCATATCATATAGATATAGAACATGTGTTTAGTTGATTTTAAAAGTCAAGTTAGAAGGATTGACTTTTGTTTGCGAACAAGTTTAGAATTAACTAAACTATGTTCTAGTGATTACAAGTTTAAACCTTCGAATAAGATAGCTTTATATGTATAAATCGAATGATGTTATGAACATCATTACTACCTTAAGTTCCTTGGATGAACCTACTGGAAAAGAGAAAAATGGATCTAGCTTCAATGGATCCTTGGATGGCTCAAAGTTCTTGAAGCAAAATCATGACACGAAAACAAGTTCAAGTAAGATCATCACTTGAAATAAGATTGTTATAGTTATATAAATTGAACCAAAGTTTGAATATGATTATTACCTTGTATTAGAATGATAACCTACTGTAAGAAACAAAGATTTCTTGAGGTTGGATGATCACCTTACAAGATTGGAAGTGAGCTAGCAAACTTGAAAGTATTCTTGATTTTATGAAACTAGAACTTTTGGAATTTATGAAGAACACTTAGAACTTGAAGATAGAACTTGAGAGAGTTCAATTAGATGAAGAAAATTGAAGAATGAAAGTGTTTGTAGGTGTTTTTGGTCGTTGGTGTATGGATTAGATATAAAGGATATGTAATTTTGTTTTCATGTAAATAAGTCATGAATGATTACTCATATTTTTGTAATCTTATGAGATATTTCATGCTAGTTGCCAAATGATGGTTCCCACATGTGTTAGGTGACTCACATGGGCTGCTAAGAGCTGATCATTGGAGTGTATATACCAATAGTACATACATCTAAAAGCTGTGTATTGTACGAGTACGAATACGGGTGCATACGAGTAGAATTGTTGATGAAACTGAACGAGAATGTAATTGTAAGCATTTTTGTTAAGTAGAAGTATTTTGATAAGTGTATTGAAGTCTTTCAAAAGTGTATAAATACATATTAAAACACTACATGTATATACATTTTAACTGAGTCGTTAAGTCATCGTTAGTCGTTACATGTAAGTGTTGTTTTGAAACCTTTAGGTTAACGATCTTGTTAAATGTTGTTAACCCAATGTTTATAATATCAAAAGAGATTTTAAATTATTATATTATCATGATATTATGATGTACGAATATCTCTTAATATGATATATATACATTAAATGTCGTTACAACGATAAACGTTACATATATGTCTCGTTTCAAAATCATTAAGTTAGTAGTCTTGTTTTTACATATGTAGTTCATTGTTAATATAATTAATGATATGTTTACTTATCATAATATCATGTTAACTATATATATAACCATATATATGTCATCATATAGTTTTTTTACAAGTTTTAACGTTCGTGAATCACCGGTCAACTTGGGTGGTCAATTGTCTATATGAAACATATTTCAGTTAATCAAGTCTTAAAAAGTTTGATTGCTTAACATGTTGGAAACATTTAATCATGTAAATATCAATCTCAATTAATATATATAAACATGGAAAAGTTCGGGTCACTACAATCAACTATTACCCAAATAGTATCAAAACCACTTGCAGTCCTTGGCAATTTAGTGATGAAATCCATGGTAATGTTTTCCCATTTCCATTCCGGGATTTCGGGTTGTTGAAGTAGACCTGATGGTTTCTGATGCTCAGCTTTGACCTTAGAACACGTCAAACATTCTCCTACATATTTAGCAACATCGGCTTTCATACCCGGCCACCAAAAATGTTTCTTGAGATCCTTGTACATCTTCCCCGTTCCAGGATGTATTGAGTATCTGGTTTTATGAACTTCTCTAAGTACCATTTCTCTCATATCTCCAAATTTTGGTACCCAAATCCTTTCAGCCCTATACCGGGTTCCGTCTTCCCGAATATTAAGATGCTTCTCCGATCCTTTGGGTATTTCATCCTTTAAATTTCCCTCTTTTAAAACTCCTTGTTGCGCCTCCTTTATTTGAGTAGTAATGTTATTATGAATCATTATATTCATAGATTTTACTCGAATGGGTTCTCTATCCTTCCTGCTCAAGGCATCGGCTACCACATTTGCCTTCCCCGGGTGGTAACGAATCTCAAAATCGTAATCATTCAATAATTCAATCCACCTACGCTGCCTCATATTCAGTTGTTTCTGATTAAATATGTGTTGAAGACTTTTGTGGTCGGTATATATAATACTTTTGACCCCATATAAGTAGTGCCTCCAAGTCTTTAATGCAAAAACAACCGCGCCTAATTCCAAATCATGCGTCGTATAATTTTGTTCGTGAATCTTCAATTGTCTAGACGCATAAGCAATCACCTTCGTTCGTTGCATTAATACACAACCGAGACCTTGCTTTGATGCGTCACAATAAATCACAAAATCATCATTCCCTTCAGGCAATGACAATATAGGTGCCGTAGTTAGCTTTTTCTTCAATAACTGAAACGCTTTCTCTTGTTCATCATTCCATTCAGATTTCTTCCCTTTATGCGTTAATGCAGTCAAGGGTTTTGCTATTCTGGAAAAGTCTTGGATGAACCTTCTGTAGTAACCAGCTAGTCCTAAAAACTGGCGTATGTGTTTCGGAGTTTTCGGGGTTTCCCACTTTTCAACAGTTTCTATCTTTGCCGGATCCACCTTAATACCTTCTTTGTTCACTATGTGACCGAGGAATTGAACTTCTTCCAACCAAAATGCACACTTTGAAAACTTAGCGTACAATTCTTCCTTCCTCAATACTTCTAACACCTTTCTCAAATGTTCACCGTGTTCTTGGTCATTCTTTGAGTAAATAAGTATGTCATCAATGAAAACAATGACAAACTTGTCAAGGTATGGTCCACACACTCGGTTCATAAGGTCCATGAACACAGCTGGTGCATTAGTTAAACCAAACGGCATGACCATAAACTCGTAATGACCGTAACGTGTTCTGAAAGCAGTCTTTGGAATATCATCTTCTTTCACCCGCATTTGATGATACCCGGAACGTAAGTCAATCTTTGAATAAACAGACGAGCCTTGTAGTTGATCAAATAAGTCGTCGATTCTCGGTAGTGGGTAGCGATTCTTGATGGTAAGTTTGTTCAACTCTCGGTAGTCGATACACAACCTGAATGTACCATCTTTCTTCTTGACAAACAAAACAGGAGCTCCCCACGGTGATGTGCTTGGTCGAATGAAACCACGCTCTAAAAGTTCTTGTAATTGGCTTTGCAGTTCTTTCATCTCGCTGGGTGCGAGTCTGTAAGGAGCACGAGCTATTGGTGCAGCTCCTGGTACAAGATCTATTTGAAATTCAACGGATCGATGTGGGGGTAATCCCGGTAATTCTTTCGGAAATACATCGGGAAATTCTTTTGCAATGGGAACATCATTGATGCTCTTTTCTTCAGTTTGTACTTTTTCGACGTGCGCTAGAACAGCATAGCAACCTTTTCTTATTAGTTTTTGTGCCTTCAAATTACTAATAAGATGTAGCTTCGTGTTGCCCTTTTTTCCGTACACCATTAAGGGTTTTCCTTTTTCTCGTATAATGCGAATTGCATTTTTGTAACAAACGATCTCCGCTTTCACTTCTTTCAACCAGTCCATACCGATTATCACATCAAAACTCCCTAACTCTACTGGTATCAAATCAATCTTAAATGTTTCGCTAACCAGTTTAATTTCTCGATTCCGACATATATTATCTGCTGAAATTAATTTACCATTTGCTAATTCGAGTAAAAATTTACTATCCAAAGGCGTCAATTGTAAAGACCCGTCCTTATCCATTCGGACGATATCTTCAACATTTGGTCCCATTGCGATGGTCGACTCCAAGTAATGTCCTTAAATTGAGCAAATGCACAGCGGAAGACTTAATTCGTACCTGAGAATAACATGTTTTAAAACGTCAACATAAAGTTGGTGAGATATATAGGTTTGATGCTAGCAGCGTTATAACAATGGAACACAAGATTTCATATATAAACATTTTAATAAAAATATTCTAAGTGGTTGAGCACTTGGTAACCATACTTAACATTTAATCACGTCGCATATTCCCTTTATTATGAAATCTTACTACACCGTACCAAGTGTAGTCACGAAACGAAGTACTGTGCAACCGTTGAATACTGGTCGTCCAGTCCGGTTGGGGTTGTCAGGCCCGATAGATCTATCAACAGGATTCGCGTTTACAATACCGCTGTAAATATTAGTTACCAAGCTACAGGGAAGTATGCCAGTGGTACAACTCAACGTAGAATATATTTTTCAGTTACTTGTGTCCATAGCGTAAAACATAAAATACATGTATTCTCATCCCGAAATATTTAGAGTTTAAAAGTGGGACTATATACTCACCTAATGTATTTTGTAGTAAAAATACATATAACATCATTGAACAATGCAGGGTTGGCCTCGGATTCACGAACCTACGTCAATTATTTAACAAGTAGTATTAACACATATGCTAATAGTAAACAAATAATATTATCTTTGTACATAATATTTATATATATCCAATTCTTATTAAAATATTTTAATTAGAATATATATGTATATATGTCATTTATTATAAATTATATATATTTATATAAAAAAATGTTATATTCGTATTACAATTATATTTATATGTGTAACTATGTTAAAATATATATTTATTCTATATGTAAATTAATTATATATATAAAATTATAGTTAATAATATTTTATAAAAACTTATGTAATGTTATTGTAATATAGTATACGTAACAAGTACATCTTAAAAAAAATATTTATTTGTTTCAAAATAATAATAATGATAATCTTAATAATAACATAAATGGTAAAAAAAAATATATAATAATAATAATGATAATAGATTTAGAAATAATACTTGTGATATTAAAAAAAAAATAATTTTTATATTAACAAAAATAATAATGATAATAATAATAATTTTTACTAAAAGTAGTTCTTTTAATAATAATATAGTTGTAGTGATAATAGTAAAAATTCTTAGTTGTAAAAATGATAATAATAATAATAATAATATAGTTGTAAAAATACTAATTTTTAATAATAACAAAACTAATAATGGTAATAATAATGTTTTTAATAATAATACTTATAATAATAATAATAAGAATAAGAATGATAATAATAATGGTACAAATTATATAAAACTACCTCAATTTTCGGTACAAAAAGATATGTCTTGGCCGGGTCTCGAACCCCCAACCTCCTGCTCACCGCTTACACCCTTAACCATCCCACCCTTCTTGTTTATCTGTTTTAAAACATACCCAATTACTTATAACCTATTTCTGTTGATATCTGTTTCATCTTCTCAAACACTCAGTCGACCAGAACCAAATTCCCCTTTCAATTCATTCGTTCATCTTAATTACATAATTAAGATTATAACTAACCATTGCTACTAACTTGTATTTATCTAAAACAAATAAAAAAAATTCAAGAACAGCGCTGCTGTTTTAAAAAAAAATTAAATAAAACTCAATTCGTGATTTCGCGATTAAAGATGTTTTAGATTAAACTTCCTGAATAAAATACATTCTAAAGTGATCCTAGAAACTTTCTCAAGCAGTAATTTCTACAGAAACGACCCTCAAAACTTTAATTTGATTAAAGAACTCCCGTTTGACTTTTTAAGAAAATAACTTTGACTCAAGAATTTAGACTCGATATTAAAAATTGAAACGTGAGATTTTTCAGACTGATTTACTAGTTGAATCCTAACCTTACTGCAATAATAGATTTTTGGAATAGGTTCGAATTCGAATTAAGGCCAAAAAGTTGTATTCACAGGGGAACCGATGGGTTTTCTAAAAAAAAAAAAAATCTGTTAGATTTCTTCAATTATCAGAGTTATATATATCATTCAAGGGATCGATTCTATACAGTATAATGATTTGATTGAAACTTTGTATGTTAGTGAAATAGATCGACATGAGTTCACGGGTGGTTTTTAAAAAAATACAGAGAAAAGAAATATAGATTAGATGACAGATATAGTAGTTAACACGTGTTTGTATATCATTTTATATATTATACTTAATTTTAATAATAAATATATTAATAATAATATTTAATAATAATACTAATATTATTAATCAAAATACTAATAATATGAAAATAAAATACTAATAATATAATAGAGATAATACTAAGCTTAATGATAAAAGTAATTAATAATATCATATAATATTAATAATAAAGATAAAAGTAATAATAATAATAATAATAATAATAATAATAATAATAATAATAATAATAATAATAATAATAATAATAATAATAATAATAATGATAATAATAATAATAATATTAACAATGATATCAACAATATTAATAAATCGAATGTATCAAATTCAGTGTTACAGACGTTTGCCGATTAAGCTCGAACTCATTCATTTTCCATTTACTCTCTCTCTATAAATAATCAAATTTTATCACATAAATATATATTGTATATAATTACAAATAATATTTATATACATATTTATATATCTCTATATATAGTTTCCACTGATCACACTTAATTTTATTTATTTTACAATATAAATCCTATAATATTCTAAATTATATTTCAAATTATAAATACCTATTTAAATATATATGTTATCTATTTGCAAATAGTTGTTCGTGAGTCGCCGGGAATGGTCAAAGGGTAACTGATTATCCGAAATATAGATTTCAAACTTTCTAGACTCAACATTACAGATTTTGCTTACCGTGTCGAAGACATATAAAGATTAAGGTTTAAATTTGGTCGGAAATTTCCGGGTCGTTACAGTACCCACCCGTTAAAAAAATTTCGTCCCCGAAATTTGATAGAGGTCGTTACAGATAACAATAAGAATGTTTTGTGACGAGTATGGGGTAATAATGAAGTTTTATCATTATTGAGAGATATAGATTAAACGATTCGATCATGTGATGCGCATGAGTGAAGCTATCACAAAAGAGTGAAATGAGTAATATGGAATTGTTTGGATCGATGACGTGGTTAGGATTGATTTTCGGGATTTAAGGGATTTAAAGAATATCTTGAAAATCTAAAAGATTTGATTCTTCGGCGAATAAGGAAATTATGATCTTCTTTGATTTAATGCGGCAATCTGTTTCGATTTCTTTGTCGGATATTTTACTATAAATCTACCCCTTCGTGTTTTCTTATTTTCCACACCTTCTATTCTTTCTCTCTCTACTCATTCCTTAATATGCTCCATCCAATCCTGGTTCTTGATATACTCTTAATTTTCACATCTATCATCCTTCTTTTCATTCACCACCGGAAGAGTCGATTTACTTCTACTATACTCTTGTGTTTATAGTGTTTCTAGTTCTCCCGTGTCTTTATATTGCTATATGCATTGATATACACGGTTTGTAATTTCTGAGTGGTTGTTGGGTTTTATATCTTCCCTTATGCTTCAATGTTCCTGCTTCTATCTTCTATAATCATTGTCATCCACAGTTAATACTCTCTTCCATTTACTGCGATTTATACTCCAATTTCTATTTCGGAGCTTCATTCTTTTTCTTTTCCTCCTTTTCAACTAAGCATCTTTTGTAATGGTCCGGAATTCGTAGGTATGAAATTCGAAATGAATATAGTTAATGTCCTAAGAGAGAATTGGTAATGGCACGATTTTGATTTGTCAAATTACCAGAATATCTTGGAAAAGATAGAACTATCAAGATGATATGTTCCTAATATGTTTGGAGATTGGATAGAATGTAAGAGCCGTGTAACATGGCACATGATGTCGGTACTGTGAATCATCATATTCCATTAGAAACTTAACATGGCTTACTATAATATAATGAAGTTGATCAAGTTTCATTATATTATACTAATTCATGCATCAGTTCCCAATACTACTTCAAAACATTCATATTTTAAACTCGGAGGTTTCAGAATTTAGAAACTAACACATTTTCTTTCATGTTATAACGCAGATATTACGGAGAGATACATGATCTTAGATAAGAATAGTTGTGAAAATATCTCCAGATATATGGAGAATACGTATAACGGAAGATATGAAGATACCTTATAATATCTATAATATAAGATGATGATGAAGAATATCATCTGGAAAGGTTTAGAATAAGGAGTAGGGTTCATACTGACGGTTTCAACAGACACTGAATCATTTGCATTATTTGAAGGCAGGTTCATTCCTTGTATTTGTTCTTTGTTTCCTTCACGGTTAGCCCAATCCATTTTTCAGCACTAAATTTTCTATCGAGCGTTCCTAACATTCCCTTCTTTATCATCAAACTTTTGGCCATTTAGGCCATCTAAAATTTTACTGTTTCCTCTGCATTTAATGCAGTCATATCTGAATCGTCGATTATCAATCCGAGGTGTTTGTGGGCGAATTGTGTTTTTAGATGATTAAATGCTGATGATAAAATGGCGGAGTATGAAAGGTTCCCGATAACGATAAGGAAAACCAATCGTATATATCAAAGTTATAATAAGACTTATTCGAATGAAAGGTCGAAGTTGTTCTGCTGAAGCTGTGATAAAATTGGCTACTTTGAAAAGGAATCGTAAGGTTGTTTTTGCTAATAAATGCTAAAGAATTCGCCGCGATACGTGTTAAACTATGACTTTGGGTTCAAGAGTTTTTCATGTGTATAGATCTTTTCTTTTGTAGATGAAGTGCGGTCGGTTCAACTTCTCGATTTAGGTATTTTCAAGAATCCTGATAGGTTTGTACGCGGATTGTAAACGTCGAGATACAAATGAGGTTTAGGATGAAATCAAGTGGCAAACTTGAAGATTAGTTTAGTTTCATATGTTATAATCAATATTTTAATTCATTTTAATTGTCCAAAGTTAGCAGTTCAATAGTCCAGTTGTCCACTAGTCCAATATATTCATATATAATTTAATATATAATATTCGAATTAATTAATACGTATCGTGACCCGTGTACCGGTCTCAGTATTGATCACAACTCAAACCATATATATATTCTGAAATCAACCTCAACCCTGTATAGCCAACTCCAACATTCACATATAGAGTGTCTACGGTTGTTCCGAAATATATATATAGATGGGTCGATATGATAAGTCGAAACCTTGTATACGTGTCCCGTTATTTAAAGTGCGTAAATATAAATAACAGAAATTAAATGACGATGAATAAAATTGCAAGAATGTAAATTGCGATAATGTAAATTGCGATAATATAAATTGCGATAAAATGTAATCAGTTAGCTGGGAACAGTTAGCCGGAACAGTTAGCGTGGAATCCTTAACAGATTTTTAATTAGTTAATTCGTTTGTTTCTAACAAATTTTATTTTGTCCAATGTTTTCTTCATTATGCCACTTGTTGGATTCTGATAGGTAAAAATCCAAATATGAAATTGAACGAAAATGGATTCTGTGGTGAACGGATACGTATATCTATGGATACAAGTAGGATAGTGACTGACTGTTGAATCAGAGTCGAAGAATGTACCGTGTAGCTGATTAATGTGAAATCTAAATATTCCTCGGGTATTACCTACCCGTTAAAATATTTTCACCATTAACAGTTTGTACAAAAGAATTTTTAATTACAATCTTTATGAAAATATATATTTGCATATATATTTTCTTCAGATGTAATCATGGATTTAATGAGTCAATAAGATATTAAACTCATTTGATTTACCATTAATACTAGATTACATAATCTCTAAAACTTTAGAAATTACATAATTGCCATGTCGAGCGAAGATAATCGATGTAGAACGATTCGTAGAACGATGATTATACTCGAGGTGCAGAATGAGATGGTGAGGCATGGATTGTTGAAACTTGGGTTATTGGTGGTGCTGGTACCGTTGGTGCTGAAGCTGGTGATGTTACTGGTGTTGGTGATACTGCTGGTGCTTGCAAATTGTGTACCGTGCTCTCTAAAGTTAACACTCGAGCTCGGAGTTCTTTAACTTCTTCTACTAACCCTGGTTGGTTATCAGTGTGAGGTAAAGGTCGGATATCTTCTCTAGTTCCGTTAATGGTAGCCTCAAGACGAAAAATTCTTGCAAAAAGGGTATAAACGGTGTTGCGAACAGGTTCGCCGGTGAGCGGGTCGAGCACTCCGACGTTAGGTGGTAAGTTCGGCTCGTGATATGGAGTACCTTCTTCATTTCTCCATAGGGTAAGTATTTCGCGAACCCATCCCCACTTTCTAAAAAAATCACGATAGTTGATCGGTTGGTGCGCTCCCGTCACGCTATCTTCGGAGTCAGAAGAACTTGGTCGATTCGTAGAGGCCATTGTACACGATCACAGAAAAGATTTTTGGTATGAAAAGCTTAGTGACAGCAAATAATAGTTGGATGGTATTCTCAATGCATAATATGCATAGATATATATAGTACCAGGATCCCTTAAATTACGGAGAAATTTACGGAAGATATTAAGCAAAGTCTATCGTAATAGATACGCTAAGATATAAATTTGTCTATACACTATCTATGCAATAAAGGCAATAAGACATGTCTAGACTTAAGAATGGTAAGCAGGCAATTCCCTAAGGATGATAAGTAGATGATTTCCGACTAGAAATGATAAGCAAAACTTTTGACATGTAGACACGGTCAAAGTCCAGACTCATTAATGTATCCTAACAACGACTAGTCAGACACACTAATGCAAGACCTGGTTCGCTAAGACCAAAGCTCTGATACCACCTGTAAAGACCCGTCCTTATCCATTCGGACGATATCTTCAACATTTGGTCCCATTGCGATGGTCGACTCCAAGTAATGTCCTTAAATTGAGCAAATGCACAGCGGAAGACTTAATTCGTACCTGAGAATAACATGTTTTAAAACGTCAACATAAAGTTGGTGAGATATATAGGTTTGATGCTAGCAGCGTTATAACAATGGAACACAAGATTTCATATATAAACATTTTAATAAAAATATTCTAAGTGGTTGAGCACTTGGTAACCATACTTAACATTTAATCACGTCGCATATTCCCTTTATTATGAAATCTTACTACACCGTACCAAGTGTAGTCACGAAACGAAGTACTGTGCAACCGTTGAATACTGGTCGTCCAGTCCGGTTGGGGTTGTCAGGCCCGATAGATCTATCAACAGGATTCGCGTTTACAATACCGCTGTAAATATTAGTTACCAAGCTACAGGGAAGTATGCCAGTGGTACAACTCAACGTAGAATATATTTTTCAGTTACTTGTGTCCATAGCGTAAAACATAAAATACATGTATTCTCATCCCGAAATATTTAGAGTTTAAAAGTGGGACTATATACTCACCTAATGTATTTTGTAGTAAAAATACATATAACATCATTGAACAATGCAGGGTTGGCCTCGGATTCACGAACCTACGTCAATTATTTAACAAGTAGTATTAACACATATGCTAATAGTAAACAAATAATATTATCTTTGTACATAATATTTATATATATCCAATTCTTATTAAAATATTTTAATTAGAATATATATGTATATATGTCATTTATTATAAATTATATATATTTATATAAAAAAAATGTTATATTCGTATTACAATTATATTTATATGTGTAACTATGTTAAAATATATATTTATTCTATATGTAAATTAATTATATATATAAAATTATAGTTAATAATATTTTATAAAAACTTATGTAATGTTATTGTAATATAGTATACGTAACAAGTACATCTTAAAAAAAATATTTATTTGTTTCAAAATAATAATAATGATAATCTTAATAATAACATAAATGGTAAAAAAAAATATATAATAATAATAATGATAATAGATTTAGAAATAATACTTGTGATATTAAAAAAAAAATAATTTTTATATTAACAAAAATAATAATGATAATAATAATAATTTTTACTAAAAGTAGTTCTTTTAATAATAATATAGTTGTAGTGATAATAGTAAAAATTCTTAGTTGTAAAAATGATAATAATAATAATAATAATATAGTTGTAAAAATACTAATTTTTAATAATAACAAAACTAATAATGGTAATAATAATGTTTTTAATAATAATACTTATAATAATAATAATAAGAATAAGAATGATAATAATAATGGTACAAATTATATAAAACTACCTCAATTTTCGGTACAAAAAGATATGTCTTGGCCGGGTCTCGAACCCCCAACCTCCTGCTCACCGCTTACACCCTTAACCATCCCACCCTTCTTGTTTATCTGTTTTAAAACATACCCAATTACTTATAACCTATTTCTGTTGATATCTGTTTCATCTTCTCAAACACTCAGTCGACCAGAACCAAATTCCCCTTTCAATTCATTCGTTCATCTTAATTACATAATTAAGATTATAACTAACCATTGCTACTAACTTGTATTTATCTAAAACAAATAAAAAAAATTCAAGAACAGCGCTGCTGTTTTAAAAAAAAATTAAATAAAACTCAATTCGTGATTTCGCGATTAAAGATGTTTTAGATTAAACTTCCTGAATAAAATACATTCTAAAGTGATCCTAGAAACTTTCTCAAGCAGTAATTTCTACAGAAACGACCCTCAAAACTTTAATTTGATTAAAGAACTCCCGTTTGACTTTTTAAGAAAATAACTTTGACTCAAGAATTTAGACTCGATATTAAAAATTGAAACGTGAGATTTTTCAGACTGATTTACTAGTTGAATCCTAACCTTACTGCAATAATAGATTTTTGGAATAGGTTCGAATTCGAATTAAGGCCAAAAAGTTGTATTCACAGGGGAACCGATGGGTTTTCTAAAAAAAAAAAAAATCTGTTAGATTTCTTCAATTATCAGAGTTATATATATCATTCAAGGGATCGATTCTATACAGTATAATGATTTGATTGAAACTTTGTATGTTAGTGAAATAGATCGACATGAGTTCACGGGTGGTTTTTAAAAAAATACAGAGAAAAGAAATATAGATTAGATGACAGATATAGTAGTTAACACGTGTTTGTATATCATTTTATATATTATACTTAATTTTAATAATAAATATATTAATAATAATATTTAATAATAATACTAATATTATTAATCAAAATACTAATAATATGAAAATAAAATACTAATAATATAATAGAGATAATACTAAGCTTAATGATAAAAGTAATTAATAATATCATATAATATTAATAATAAAGATAAAAGTAATAATAATAATAATAATAATAATAATAATAATAATAATAATAATAATAATAATAATAATAATAATAATAATAATAATAATAATGATAATAATAATAATAATATTAACAATGATATCAACAATATTAATAAATCGAATGTATCAAATTCAGTGTTACAGACGTTTGCCGATTAAGCTCGAACTCATTCATTTTCCATTTACTCTCTCTCTATAAATAATCAAATTTTATCACATAAATATATATTGTATATAATTACAAATAATATTTATATACATATTTATATATCTCTATATATAGTTTCCACTGATCACACTTAATTTTATTTATTTTACAATATAAATCCTATAATATTCTAAATTATATTTCAAATTATAAATACCTATTTAAATATATATGTTATCTATTTGCAAATAGTTGTTCGTGAGTCGCCGGGAATGGTCAAAGGGTAACTGATTATCCGAAATATAGATTTCAAACTTTCTAGACTCAACATTACAGATTTTGCTTACCGTGTCGAAGACATATAAAGATTAAGGTTTAAATTTGGTCGGAAATTTCCGGGTCGTTACATCAATGGACAACTTAATTTAGCACAAAAATCTCTACTCATATAGCTTCTATCCGCACCCGAATCAAATAAAACGTAAGCAGATTTATTGTCAATAAGAAACGTACCCGTAACAAGCTCCGGGTCTTCCTGTGCCTCTACCGCATTAATATTGAAAACTCTTCCACGGCCTTGTCCATTCGTGTTCTCCTGGTTCGGGCAATTTCTAATAATGTGGCCTGGTTTTCCACATTTATAACAAACTACATTGGCATAACTTGCTCCGACACTACTTGCTCCGCCATTACTCGTTCCGACACCATTTGTTCCTTTCGTTCTATTAACCCCTGGTCCGTAGACCTCACACTTCGCCGCGCTATGACCATTTCTTTTACACTTGTTGCAAAATTTGGTGCAGAACCCCGAGTGATTCTTTTCACACCTTTGGCATAGTTGCTTCTGATTGTTGTTGTTGTTGCGGTTATTATTGTTGTTGGGATGATTGTTGTAGTTGCTGTTGTTGTTGTTGTTGTTGTTGTTGTTGTTGTTGGGCCGTTTGTTGTAGTTGCGATTGATGTTGCGATTGTTGGGATAATTGTTGCGATTATTGTTGTAATTGCTGTTGTTGTTGTATTGGTGATTCTTATCACCGTTTTCCTCCCACTTTCTTTTGACTTGCTTCACATTGGCCTCTTCAGCAGTCTGTTCTTTAATTCTTTCTTCAATCTGGTTCACTAGTTTGTGAGCCATTCTACATGCCTGTTGTATGGAGGCGGGCTCGTGTGAACTTATATCTTCTTGGATTCTTTCCGGTAATCCTTTCACAAACGCGTCGATCTTCTCTTCCTCATCTTCGAATGCTCCCGGACACAATAGGCACAATTCTGTGAATCGTCTTTCGTACGTGGTAATATCAAATCCTTGGGTTCGTAACCCTCTAAGTTCTGTCTTGAGCTTATTGACCTCGGTTCTGGGACGGTACTTCTCGTTCATCAAGTGCTTGAATGCTGACCACGGTAGTGCGTACGCATCATCTTGTCCCACTTGCTCTAGATAGGTATTCCACCACGTTAACGCAGAACCTGTGAAGGTATGCGTAGCGTACTTCACTTTGTCCTCTTCAGTACACTTACTTATGGCAAACACCGATTCGACCTTCTCGGTCCACCGTTTCAATCCGATCGGTCCTTCGGTTCCATCAAATTCCAAAGGTTTGCAGGCAGTGAATTCTTTGTAAGTGCATCCTACACGATTTCCTGTACTGCTAGATCCAAGGTTATTGTTGGTATGTAGCGCAGCCTGTACTGCGGCTATGTTTGAAGCTAGAAAAGTACGGAATTCCTCTTCATTCATATTCACAGTGTGTCGAGTAGTCGGTGCCATTTCCTTCAAAATAGTCAAATGGAACAAGTTAATCATACAGAATATTAAGAGTAGTTAATAGTATTTCGTAGCATAATATGAACTCATTTATAAAAGCTTTTTCTTCATATTAGCGTTTTATAAGTTTAAATTCGGGTAGTACCTACCCGTTAAGTTCATACTTAGTAGCTAATATACAATTCAACTACTACAATTCTATATGAAAAACTGATTAAAATAATATTTCGCGTTCAAACTTTTATACAATATTTTACAAACTTACAATACCGCTTATTTTACATAAAGCATGAAATATAGCACACAATAACTTTGATACAAGATAGTTGTGAAGACAATTCTAGCTAGTACACAAGTCGTTCAGCAAAGGCAATAAATACACGTAATTCATACGTCCAGAAACAAGTCATGCATTCTGGTTTTACTAGGACTACTTCCCATCCTTGGTCTTGTGCAACATAACCGTTATGGCCGTTGATAAGACAGCGTGTTGTAACGTCATCAAAGGGACGAGGGTTACGTAATGTCCAACAGTCCCGTAATAATCTAAAAACCTCATTTCTTACCCCAATTACCGACTCCGTCACTTGTGGAAACGTTTTGTTTAATAGTTGTAGCCCGATGTTCTTGTTCTCACTTTGGTGAGAAGCGAACATTACTAATCCGTAAGCATAACATGCTTCTTTATGTTGCATGTTAGCCGCTTTTTCTAAATCACGAAGTCCAATATTCGGATATATTGAGTCAAAATAATTTCTTAACCCGTTGCGTAAAATAGCATTTGGGTTCCCCGCAATATATGCGTCAAAGTAAACACATCGTAACTTATGGGTTTCCCAATGTGATATCCCCCATCTTTCAAACGAAAGTCTCTTATAAACCAAGACATTCTTGGAACGTTCTTCGAATGTCTTACAAACTGATCTCGCCTTAAATAGTTGTGCCGAAGAATTCTGGCCGACTCTAGACAAGATTTCATCAATCATGTCTCCGGGTAGGTCTCTTAAAATATTGGGTTGTCTATCCATTTTGTGTTTTTAAACTGTAAAATAGACAAGAGTTAGATTCATAAAAAAAATACTTATTAATACAAGCAATTTTTACATATATCATAAAGCATAAGAACACTATATTCCATATATTACACCACACGAATACAACTATCTTATTCCGACTCGCTCGTTTCTTCTTCTTCGGTTTTGGTTCGTTTTGCCAAGTTTCTAGGGATATATGATGTTCCCCTAATACGAGCCGTCGTTGTCCACATTGGTTTAGAAAAACCTGGTGGTTTAGAGGTTCCCGGGTCATTGTTACAACTTAAGGACTTCGGGGGTTGACGATACATATAAAGTTCATCGGGGTTGGAATTAGATTTCTCTATTTTTATGCCCTTTCCCTTATTATTTTCTTTTGCCTTTTTAAATTCAGTTGGGGTAATTTCTATAACATCATCGGAATTCTCGTCGGAATCCGATTCATCGGAGAATTGGTAATCCTCCCAATATTTTGCTTCCTTGGCGGAAACACCATTGACCATAATTAACTTTGGTCGGTTGGTTGAGGATTTTCTTTTACTTAACCGTTTTATTATTTCCCCCACCGGTTCTATTTCTTCATCCGGTTCCGATTCTTCTTCCGGTTCCGATTCTTCTTCCGGTTCCGACTCTTCTTCCGGTTCCTCTTCGGGAACTTGTGAATCAGTCCACAAATCATTCCAATTTACATTTGACTCTTCATTATTATTAGGTGAGTCAATGGGACTTGTTCTAGAGGTAGACATCTATCACATAATATCAAACACGTTAAGAGATTAATATATCACATAATATTCATATGTTAAAAATATATAGTTTCCAACAAAAATGTTAAGCAATCTGTAACGACCCGGAAATTTCCGACCAAATTTAAACCTTTATCTTTATATGTTTCAGACACGATAAGCAAAATCTGTAATGTGGAGTCTAGAAAATTTGAAATCTATATTCGGATAATCAATTACCCTTTTGACCATGCCTGACGATTCACGAACAATTGATTGTAACTTTATGTGTGCATATATTTATATAAATAATATTTTGATATAATAATTAATATTTACAAATTGTTATAGTTTTATAATCATTGATAATGAGATTATAGTGACATTATTATAATTAATATTATTATCATTATGAATAATATTTTTACCCCTTTGAGTTTAAGTGTTAGTACTTCGTACACGTTAATTGAAACAGAAAATACATAATTATTAAACCTTTTTGATCGAGTTTCAAACAGGTAATGAGTGAAATAATTAAACATGTTTAATCTCAAAATTTAGGATTTTTAGGGACACTTTTACACTTCAACTGTTTAGCAATGATCACGAAACGCTTCCCATCAAAACTGTCGGTACAAAGGACAATCAAATGGTGACTATCATATTAAAACACGTGATTATGTTGGTATGATCTTCTCAATGTTTCCCACTACATGTATTATTATCAATTATTGCTATGTTGCTTTGCTTTTCACAATTAGTATTATTACTTTATTATTTTGCTTTTCACAAGACTTACGGGGTATATATTAATATGTATGGAAACATAGATAAAGTTATAAGTTATGAATACTAACACTCCATCATTTTCCTCCATCACTCATCATATCCTTCATTCTCTCAAATCATTATACTACCATGGCAATCCACCACCTAGACACCATTCGACCTCAAACCATCATCACCTAATCACCATCTTAATCGACTAAAAGATTGCTACAACAACAATATAATGAATTCTGTTTCGGTTTACTCCTATCTGTTTTGATCGACACCCAAAACAGTAAACCACCACCCTACAATCCCATTTTCTCTAACCTCTCTCTCCCTCTTTCACTCTTACAAAGTTCGGATGTTTTTTCTGTTTCGATCATCATAGACCACCCACGTTATTACGACATTGTTGCTGCTATATATAGCCATAAACTACCACCGGAAAACCAACTAGCTGCAGTCACGGATTGTAACTATTATGTTCGAAAACCTGTCAACCTTCAACCACTCTATCTCTCGTCTTCGTATCTCAAAACCGTTACAACCATTAAACTTTTAAACTATTTCTGTTTTGTAAGCCAAAACGCCACCCCTACCACGAACAAGTCCACTTAAATCCGCCATTAATCATCACTAATCACCTTGGTTCACCTCGCCATCCCCATCGGTTAACACCATCACCTATGATCAACACCCATTTCAATCGACCACCAACTTCACCTCCATAATTTTTGTGAATCTATTTTCCATCACTGCCACTATCGATATCCACCTTCTTTCTCCTCCATGAATCCCCATAACAAACCACTAAGGGTTACCACCCATTTAACAACACCACCACGAGACCCATCACTATTTTTTTTTTTTCTTTTTCTTCTTCTTGTTGCTTCTTCGTTAACAACCAAACTTCTACCATGAAAATATTACTGCTACTAGTTGTTACTAATTCGGTGCAGCTGCAAAAACCGTCTCCCTCTTCACCTTCATCACCCTAAACCACCATATCACCATCTCTTGTTCAAACCGTCACTTATCTAATTGATTACTGTTGCTTCGTATATTTTTTTTTGTTTGTTTCAGTCCGAAAACAACCCACAACCATTATCGAATCACCTCAGTTTCTGTTTCTTAATCGAACCATGACTAACCTGCAAACCACAAGTGTTTTAGTTCCTGATTAATTTGTTGTAAAATAACGATGGTGATGATAGACAATATTATGATGATGAAGAAGACGTGATGAATGATTGATAATTCGTTAATAATATTAACAATAATGATGATGCAGAGATTTAAACAAGGATGATAACGATGGTGAATTAAAAAGCGAACCCCACTTGATTGTTTCCTTGTCGTGTTACTAATCTGATTTCTAATCCACAAAAACAATTACTGGACTGGGTTTCTCGATTTCGGCCTCGCTTCATTTTCTAGTTAGGCTTGGTGGATTATTCTTGGGCCGAGAGTTTTTAGTGCAGCTCACTGTATTGGCCCATCGGTATACGAGTTAGATATAATATAGTTGAGATATTAATCAGATATTTGAAGTGGAGTAGATGGTTTGGTGTAGTCTTGGGTATTCGAGAGATCGCGGGTTCGAGTCCCGGCTTGGACACTTTAATTCCTTCTTTTAGTATTTTAAGGTAGATTTTGACAAAATTATTATTATTATTATTGTTATTATTATCATTAAATCATTAAAACCATTATTATTACTAAAATAGGTAATATTAGTATTAGTATCATTATGAATATCATTAATAGTAAAAGTATTATTATTATGATTATTATTACTACTACTATTATTATGATCATTTTTATTTTTCAAAAATATTAAAATTATCATTTTTATCAAAAATTATTATTATTAGTATTATTATTTTTAAACAAATACACCTTTTAATTATTATTATTAATATTATTTTACCAAATAAATATTTGTTATATAAAAATATATTTAAACCTATATGACTTAAATATATTAATATTTTTTTTAAGCAAAACTAATTATGTATCTAAAGAATATGAAATAAAAATAGTTAATTAAGTTATTAATGAAATATATAAATTACTAAGATAACAAATAGTACATAAATTCGTTTGATTAAAATTATGTGTGTTAATATATATATATATAAATGATATAGGTTCGTGAATCCGAGGCCAACCTTATACTTGATCAACGATGTTATATGTATTTTTACTACAAAATACATTAGGTGAGTATATAGTCCCACTTTTAAACTCTAAATATTTCGGGATGAGAATACATGTATTTTATGTTTTACGTTATAGACACAAGTAACTGAAAAATATATTCTACGTTGAGTTGTACCACTGGCATACTTCCCTGTAGCTTGGTAACTGTTATTTACAGCGGTATTGTAAACGCGAATCCTGTTGATAGATCTATCGGGCCTGACAACCCCAACCGGACTGGACGACCAGTATTCAACGGTTGCACAGTACTTCGTTTTGTGACTACACTTGGTACAGTGTAGTAAGATTTCATAATAAAGGGAATATGCGATGTGATTAAATGTTAAGTATGGTTACCAAGTGCTCAACCACTTAGAATATTTTTATTAAATGTTTACATATGAAATCTTGTGGTCCATTGTTATAACGCTGCTAGCATCAAACCTATATATCTCACCAACTTTATGTTGACATTTTAAAGCATGTTATTCTCAGGTACGAATTAAGTCTTCCGCTGTGCATTAGCTCATACTAAGGACATTACTTGGAGTCGATCATCGCAATGGGACCAACTGTTGAAGATTTCGTCCGGGAGGATTAGTCGCGGACGTTTCAGTTGGTATCAGAGCGGTGGTCTTAGTGAACCAGGTCTTGCATTAGTGTGTCTAACTAGTAGCTGTTAGGATACATTAATGAGTCTGGACTTCGACCGTGCCTGCATGTCAAAAGTTTTGCTTATCATTTCTAGTCGTAAATTATTTGCTTATCATCCTTAAGAAATTGCCTACCTATCATTCTCAAGTCTAGACACGTTCTACTGCATTTAGTGCATCGATAGCGTATAGACGAGATTCATATCTTAGCGCACCTTAGACTTGCCTGATATATGCCGTAAGTTCCCCTGTAGTCTACGAAATCTTTAGAATTATATATAGATATTCTATATAGTTAGAATATCATCCGACATCCGAAAATCATTTCACATCGAAGATCTCTTCCATTCACCAAATTGCCCTCTTGGCAATGAACCAGAAGCACTTACCGGCGAACCTGTTCGAGAAACCATTTTCTCCCTTATCTCTAGAGTATCTCGTCACGATTATATATTATCCCATATTTCGAATCTTGTTCATTCGCTCGCTCCAACCGCCAATCATCCCGGTGTACAAGCAGAAGTTAACGAACTACGCGCTCGTGTGACGGCTTTGGAGAATATGGTGCGAATGTTGCAAACACCAGCAGCAGCACCAGCAGCATAATCAGCACCACCATCATCAACGTCAACGGTATCCTTATTATCCCCAAATCACAACCGCGTCGTAAATCTCCACGTCACAAACTATACCTCAAGCATAATCACCGTTCTACGTATTGTTCTATCTACATAATTTTCGTTCTACATAACGTTCTACATTGGTTACCATCACTTTACATAACATTCTACATCAATTATCTCCGTTCGATATGACGATTATTTAATTTCTAAAGTTAGAAATTATGTAATCTGGTATTAACGATAAATCAAATGAGTTTAATATCTTATTGACTCATTAAATCCATAATTGCATCTGAAGAAAATATATATGCAAGTATCTTTTCATAAAGATTGTAATTAAAAACTCTTTCGTACAAACTGTTAATGATGAAAATATTTTAACGGGTGGGTAGTACCCGAGGAATATTTAGAATTCACATTAATAAGTTACACTGTACATTCTTCGAATCTGATTCAACGGACGTTTGCTATCCTGCTTACAACCACCGATATACATATCTGTTCACCATAAAATGACCATTTCTGTTCAGATTTCATATTTGGATTTTGACCTATCAGAATCCAACAAGTGGCATAAAGAAGAAAACATTGGACAAAATAAAATTTGTTAGAAACAGACGAATTAACTAAATTGAAATATTGTTAGGAATCCACGCTAACTGTTCCTAGCTAACTGTTCCCGGCTAACATTTAATTTATCGCAATTTACATTCTCGCAATTTTAATTTCTGCACTGTACATACTGTCGGGACACGTATGCAAGGTTTCGACTTATCATATCGACCCATCTATATATATATTTCGGAACAACCGCAGACACTCTATATGTGAAGGTGGGAGTTGGCTATACAGGGTCGGAGTTGATTCCAAAATATATATATACTTTGAGTTGTGATCGACACCGAGACCGGTACACGGGTCACGATACGTATTAATATTATATAATAAATTATATATGAATATGTTGAACTATTGGACTGTTGGACTGTTAATTTTGGACAATTAAAATGAGTTAAAATGCTGATTATATATATATGAAACTAAACAATTCTTCAAGTTTGCCACTTGATTCTATTTTAAACCTCATTCGTATCTTGACGATTACAATTCGCATTCACAACTTTTCCTGATTCTTGAAAACACCTCGATCGAAAGGTTGAACCCGCTGCACCTCGTTTACGGAAGAAAGATTTATGCATACAGTGATGCACCTGAAAAATTTCCGAAACCGAAGTTATAGTAAAAACTTATCCGCGTCAAATTCCTTATCATCCATTAGCAAAAACAACCCTACAATTTCTTTTCAAGAAGCTAATTTTGTCACAGCTCCACTTCGACTTCTCAGTAAGACTACTCCTACTATAACCTCGATATTTATACCTTGTCTTTTCGCCGTCGTTACCGGAGAATCTTTTATATTTCACAAACACCATCAGCAGATGTACCAGCAACTCCTTATCTCTTTGGCGAAATCCGCAATCAGTATTCTGAAAATCTCGTAGAAATTCTCCCAGCTATACCGAAAACGTTTATCCCTAAGAATTACATATTTCGAATGTGAAATTTCTGAAAAACACCCTGGACTATGAAGTAGTTCTTGAAATGTTGATAAAGCAGCAAAAACCGTAAACGACCTTAACAGTCAAAAGTTTACGATGAAGTAAAGTATGTTGGAAAAACTCAGAAAAAGAGAAGAGGTGAAATTGGAAAATGGATTAAGCAAAGTATGAAGGAGACCGTGGACAAATCATGAAAACTAAACCCGACTTCAAAAGATTCAAATGATTTAGTGCCTGCTAAAACCGTTAGTAAGAACCCTACTCCTTATTCTAAATCTTTCCAGATGATATTCCTCATCCTCATCTTATCTTAAATATTATAAGATATCTTCAAAATCTTCCGTTATACATATTCTCCATATTTCTGGAGATATTTTCACAACTATTCTTATCCGAGATCATTTATCTCTCCGTAACATCTGCGTTACAACATAAAAGAAACTGTGTTAGTTTCTAAGTTCTAAAACCTTCGAGTTTAAAATAAGAATGTTCTGAAGTAGTGTTGGGAACTGATGCATGAATTAGTATAATATAATGAAACTTGATCAACTTCATTATATTACAGTAAGTCATGTTAAGTTTCTAATGGAATATGATGATTCACAGTACCGTCATCATGTGCCATGTTACACGGTTCTTACATTCTATCTAATCCCCAAATGTATTAGGAACATATCGTCTTGATAGTTCTATCTTTTCTAGGGTATTCTGGTAATTTAACAAATCAAAATCGTGCCAATACCCTTTCTTTGTTAGAACATTAGCTATGTTCATTCCAAATTTCATACCTACGAATTTCGGACCATTTCTCGCCTGACTTGAGGATGGGAAGATTAAAAACACTATAACTCCAAGGAAATAGTAGAAGTAAATAAAAATCCTCCGGTGGTAGATGGAAGAGAAGAATGACGGATGTGAAAATTTGGAGTATATCAAAAATCAGAATTGGATGGAGCATGCCAACGAATATCTTGAAGTAGGAATTAAGGAAAAAGAGTAGAAGATGTGAGTTGTGAAAATAAGGAAACGAAGGAGTGGATTTATAGTGAATTATTCGACAGAGAAATCGGAACAGATTATTGCATTAATCAAAGAAGATTTTGATTTCCTAAATCGCCGAATAACCAAATCTTATTACGTAAGATTTTCTTTAAACTCCGCGAATTCCGGAAATTTATCATAAATACGTTATCGGTTAGAATGAGTATATCTTTACTCATCTCACTCTTTTGTGATAACTCCACTCGTGTGCATCACACGATCGAATCGTCCTATCTATATCTCTCAATAATGATAAAACTCCATTATTTCCTTATATTCGTCATGAAAATATCCCTGTTGTTATCCATGACGACCTCTATCAAATTTCGGGGACGAAATTTCTTTAACGGGTGGGTAATGTAACGACCCGGAAATTTCCGACCAAATTTAAACCTTTATCTTTATATGTTTCAGACACGATAAGCAAAATCTGTAATGTGGAGTCTAGAAAATTTGAAATCTATATTCGGATAATCAATTACCCTTTTGACCATGCCTGACGATTCACGAACAATTGATTGTAACTTTATGTGTGCATATATTTATATAAATAATATTTTGATATAATAATTAATATTTACAAATTGTTATAGTTTTATAATCATTGATAATGAGATTATAGTGACATTATTATAATTAATATTATTATCATTATGAATAATATTTTTACCCCTTTGAGTTTAAGTGTTAGTACTTCGTACACGTTAATTGAAACAGAAAATACATAATTATTAAACCTTTTTGATCGAGTTTCAAACAGGTAATGAGTGAAATAATTAAACATGTTTAATCTCAAAATTTAGGATTTTTAGGGACACTTTTACACTTCAACTGTTTAGCAATGATCACGAAACGCTTCCCATCAAAACTGTCGGTACAAAGGACAATCAAATGGTGACTATCATATTAAAACACGTGATTATGTTGGTATGATCTTCTCAATGTTTCCCACTACATGTATTATTATCAATTATTGCTATGTTGCTTTGCTTTTCACAATTAGTATTATTACTTTATTATTTTGCTTTTCACAAGACTTACGGGGTATATATTAATATGTATGGAAACATAGATAAAGTTATAAGTTATGAATACTAACACTCCATCATTTTCCTCCATCACTCATCATATCCTTCATTCTCTCAAATCATTATACTACCATGGCAATCCACCACCTAGACACCATTCGACCTCAAACCATCATCACCTAATCACCATCTTAATCGACTAAAAGATTGCTACAACAACAATATAATGAATTCTGTTTCGGTTTACTCCTATCTGTTTTGATCGACACCCAAAACAGTAAACCACCACCCTACAATCCCATTTTCTCTAACCTCTCTCTCCCTCTTTCACTCTTACAAAGTTCGGATGTTTTTTCTGTTTCGATCATCATAGACCACCCACGTTATTACGACATTGTTGCTGCTATATATAGCCATAAACTACCACCGGAAAACCAACTAGCTGCAGTCACGGATTGTAACTATTATGTTCGAAAACCTGTCAACCTTCAACCACTCTATCTCTCGTCTTCGTATCTCAAAACCGTTACAACCATTAAACTTTTAAACTATTTCTGTTTTGTAAGCCAAAACGCCACCCCTACCACGAACAAGTCCACTTAAATCCGCCATTAATCATCACTAATCACCTTGGTTCACCTCGCCATTCCCATCGGTTAACACCATCACCTATGATCAACACCCATTTCAATCGACCACCAACTTCACCTCCATAATTTTTGTGAATCTATTTTCCATCACTGCCACTATCGATATCCACCTTCTTTCTCCTCCATGAATCCCCATAACAAACCACTAAGGGTTACCACCCATTTAACAACACCACCACGAGACCCATCACTATTTTTTTTTTTTCTTTTTCTTCTTCTTGTTGCTTCTTCGTTAACAACCAAACTTCTACCATGAAAATATTACTGCTACTAGTTGTTACTAATTCGGTGCAGCTGCAAAAACCGTCTCCCTCTTCACCTTCATCACCCTAAACCACCATATCACCATCTCTTGTTCAAACCGTCACTTATCTAATTGATTACTGTTGCTTCGTATATTTTTTTTTTGTTTGTTTCAGTCCGAAAACAACCCACAACCATTATCGAATCACCTCAGTTTCTGTTTCTTAATCGAACCATGACTAACCTGCAAACCACAAGTGTTTTAGTTCCTGATTAATTTGTTGTAAAATAACGATGGTGATGATAGACAATATTATGATGATGAAGAAGACGTGATGAATGATTGATAATTCGTTAATAATATTAACAATAATGATGATGCAGAGATTTAAACAAGGATGATAACGATGGTGAATTAAAAAGCGAACCCCACTTGATTGTTTCCTTGTCGTGTTACTAATCTGATTTCTAATCCACAAAAACAATTACTGGACTGGGTTTCTCGATTTCGGCCTCGCTTCATTTTCTAGTTAGGCTTGGTGGATTATTCTTGGGCCGAGAGTTTTTAGTGCAGCTCACTGTATTGGCCCATCGGTATACGAGTTAGATATAATATAGTTGAGATATTAATCAGATATTTGAAGTGGAGTAGATGGTTTGGTGTAGTCTTGGGTATTCGAGAGATCGCGGGTTCGAGTCCCGGCTTGGACACTTTAATTCCTTCTTTTAGTATTTTAAGGTAGATTTTGACAAAATTATTATTATTATTATTGTTATTATTATCATTAAATCATTAAAACCATTATTATTACTAAAATAGGTAATATTAGTATTAGTATCATTATGAATATCATTAATAGTAAAAGTATTATTATTATGATTATTATTACTACTACTATTATTATGATCATTTTTATTTTTCAAAAATATTAAAATTATCATTTTTATCAAAAATTATTATTATTAGTATTATTATTTTTAAACAAATACACCTTTTAATTATTATTATTAATATTATTTTACCAAATAAATATTTGTTATATAAAAATATATTTAAACCTATATGACTTAAATATATTAATATTTTTTTTAAGCAAAACTAATTATGTATCTAAAGAATATGAAATAAAAATAGTTAATTAAGTTATTAATGAAATATATAAATTACTAAGATAACAAATAGTACATAAATTCGTTTGATTAAAATTATGTGTGTTAATATATATATATATATAAATGATATAGGTTCGTGAATCCGAGGCCAACCTTATACTTGATCAACGATGTTATATGTATTTTTACTACAAAATACATTAGGTGAGTATATAGTCCCACTTTTAAACTCTAAATATTTCGGGATGAGAATACATGTATTTTATGTTTTACGTTATGGACACAAGTAACTGAAAAATATATTCTACGTTGAGTTGTACCACTGGCATACTTCCCTGTAGCTTGGTAACTGTTATTTACAGCGGTATTGTAAACGCGAATCCTGTTGATAGATCTATCGGGCCTGACAACCCCAACCGGACTGGACGACCAGTATTCAACGGTTGCACAGTACTTCGTTTTGTGACTACACTTGGTACAGTGTAGTAAGATTTCATAATAAAGGGAATATGCGATGTGATTAAATGTTAAGTATGGTTACCAAGTGCTCAACCACTTAGAATATTTTTATTAAATGTTTACATATGAAATCTTGTGGTCCATTGTTATAACGCTGCTAGCATCAAACCTATATATCTCACCAACTTTATGTTGACATTTTAAAGCATGTTATTCTCAGGTACGAATTAAGTCTTCCGCTGTGCATTAGCTCATACTAAGGACATTACTTGGAGTCGATCATCGCAATGGGACCAACTGTTGAAGATTTCGTCCGGGAGGATTAGTCGCGGACGTTTCACAATCATTTTTAAAGAAAACACGGTCGAAGTCCAGACTCACTAATGCATCCTAACAAACTCGATAAGACACACTAATGCAAATTTTCTGGTTCTCTAAGACCAACGCTCGGATACCAACTGAAATGTCCCGTTCTTATTGATTAAAAACGTTCCATATTAATTGATTTCGTTGCGAGGTTTTGACCTCTATATGAGACGTTTTTCAAAGACTGCATTCATTTTTAAACAAACCATAACCTTTATTTCATCAATAAAGGTTTAAAAAGCTTTACGTAGATTATCAAATAATGATAATCTAAAATATCCTGTTTACACACGACCATTACATAATGGTTTACAATACAAATATGTTACAACAAAATAAGTTTCTTGAATGCAGTTTTTACACAATATCATACAAGCATGGACTCCAAATCTTGTCCTTATTTAAGTATGCGACAGCGGAAGCTCTTAATAATCACCTGAGAATAAACATGCTTAAAACGTCAACAAAAATGTTGGTGAGTTATAGGTTTAACCTATATATATCAAATCGTAACAATAGACCACAAGATTTCATATTTCAATACACATCCCATACATAGAGATAAAAATCATTCATATGGTGAACACCTGGTAACCGACAATAACAAGATGCATATATAAGAATATCCCCATCATTCCGGGACACCCTTCGGATATGATATAAATTTCGAAGTACTAAAGCATCCGGTACTTTGGATGGGGTTTGTTAGGCCCAATAGATCTATCTTTAGGATTCGCGTCAATTAGGGTGTCTGTTCCCTAATTCTTAGATTACCAGACTTAATAAAAAGGGGCATATTCGATTTCGATAATTCAACCATAGAATGTAGTTTCACGTACTTGTGTCTATTTTGTAAATCATTTATAAAACCTGCATGTATTCTCATCCCAAAAATATTAGATTTTAAAAGTGGGACTATAACTCACTTTCACAGATTTTTACTTCGTCGGAAAGTAAGACTTGGCCACTGGTTGATTCACGAATCTATAACAATATATACATATATATCAAAGTATGTTCAAAATATATTTACAACACTTTTAATATATTTTGATGTTTTAAGTTTATTAAGTCAGCTGTCCTCGTTAGTAACCTACAACTAGTTGTCCACAGTTAGATGTACAGAAATAAATCGATAAATATTATCTTGAATCAATCCACGACCCAGTGTATACGTATCTCAGTATTGATCACAACTCAAACTATATATATTTTGGAATCAACCTCAACCCTGTATAGCTAACTCCAACATTCACATATAGAGTGTCTATGGTTGTTCCGAAATATATATAGATGTGTCGACATGATAGGTCGAAACATTGTATACGTGTCTATGGTATCTCAAGATTACATAATATATAACACAAGTTGATTAAGTTATGGTTGGAATAGATTTGTTACCAATTTTCACGTAGCTAAAATGAGAAAAATTATCCAATCTTGTTTTACCCATAACTTCTTCATTTTAAATCCGTTTTGAGTGAATCAAATTGCTATGGTTTCATATTGAACTCTATTTTATGAATCTAAACAAAAAAAGTATAGGTTTCTAGTCGGAAAAATAAGTTACAAGTCGTTTTTGTAAAGGTAGTCATTTCAGTCGAAAGAACGACGTCTAGATGACCATTTTAGAAAACATACTTCCACTTTGAGTTTAACCATAATTTTTGGATATAGTTTCATGTTCATAATAAAAATCATTTTCTCAGAATAACAACTTTTAAATCAAAGTTTATCATAGTTTTTAATTAACTAACCCAAAACAGCCCGCGGTGTTACTACGACGGCGTAAATCCGGTTTTACGGTGTTTTTCGTGTTTCCAGGTTTTAAATCATTAAGTTAGCATATCATATAGATATAGAACATGTGTTTAGTTGATTTTAAAAGTCAAGTTAGAAGGATTAACTTTTGTTTACGAACAAGTTTAGAATTAACTAAACTATGTTCTAGTGATTACAAGTTTAAACCTTCGAATAAGATAGCTTTATATGTATGAATCGAATGATGTTATGAACATCATTACTACCTTAAGTTCCTTGGATGAACCTACTGGAAAAGAGAAAAATGGATCTAGCTTCAATGGATCCTTGGATGGCTCAAAGTTCTTGAAGCAAAATCATGACACGAAAACAAGTTCAAGTAAGATCATCACTTGAAATAAGATTGTTATAGTTATAGAAATTGAACCAAAGTTTGAATATGATTATTACCTTGTATTAGAATGATAACCTACTGTAAGAAACAAAGATTTCTTGAGGTTGGATGATCACCTTACAAGATTGGAAGTGAGCTAGCAAACTTGAAAGTATTCTTGATTTTATGAAACTAGAACTTTTGGAATTTATGAAGAACACTTAGAACTTGAAGATAGAACTTGAGAGAGTTCAATTAGATGAAGAAAATTGAAGAATGAAAGTGTTTGTAGGTGTTTTTTGTCGTTGGTGTATGGATTAGATATAAAGGATATGTAATTTTGTTTTCATGTAAATAAGTCATGAATGATTACTCATATTTTTGTATTCTTATGAGATATTTCATGCTAGTTGCCAAATGATGGTTCCCACATGTGTTAGGTGACTCACATGGGCTGCTAAGAGCTGATCATTGGAGTGTATATACCAATAGTACATACATCTAAAAGCTGTGTATTGTACGAGTACGAATACGGGTGCATACGAGTAGAATTGTTGATGAAACTGAACGAGAATGTAATTGTAAGCATTTTTGTTAAGTAGAAGTATTTTTATAAGTGTATTGAAGTCTTTCAAAAGTGTATAAATACATATTAAAACACTACATGTATATACATTTTAACTGAGTCGTTAAGTCATCGTTAGTCGTTACATGTAAGTGTTGTTTTGAAACCTTTAGGTTAACGATCTTGTTAAATGTTGTTAACCCAATGTTTATAATAACAAAAGAGATTTTAAATTATTATATTATCATGATATTATGATGTACGAATATCTCTTAATATGATATATATACATTAAATGTCGTTACAACGATAAACGTTACATATATGTCTCGTTTCAAAATCATTAAGTTAGTAGTCTTGTTTTTACATATGTAGTTCATTGTTAATATAATTAATGATATGTTTACTTATGATAATATCATGTTAACTATATATATAACTATATATATGTCATCATATAGTTTTTTTACAAGTTTTAACGTTCGTGAATCACCGGTCAACTTGGGTGGTCAATTGTCTATATGAAACCTATTTCAATTAATCAAGTCTTAACAAGTTTGATTGCTTAACATGTTGGAAACATTTAATCATGTAAACATCAATCTCAATTAATATATATAAACATGGAAAAGTTCGGGTCACTACACTGCATGCTACCGTTTCCTTTTACTGCTATGTAAACTCGCTGCATGCTTTTGCTTATTCTAGCTACTGCATGCTACTATCTGAAATGTCCCGTTCTTATTGATTAAAAACGTTCCATATTAATTGATTTCGTTGCGAGGTTTTGACCTCTATATGAGACGTTTTTCAAAGACTGCATTCATTTTAAAACAAACCATAACCTTTATTTCATCAATAAAGGTTTAAAAAGCTTTAAGTAGATTATCAAATAATGATAATCTAAAATATCCTGTTTACACACGACCATTACATAATGGTTTACAATACAAATATGTTACAACAAAATAAGTTTCTTGAATGCAGTTTTTACACAATATCATACAAGCATGGACTCCAAATCTCGTCCTTATTTAAGTATGCGACAGCGGAAGCTCTTAATAATCACCTGAGAATAAACATGCTTAAAACGTCAACAAAAATGTTGGTGAGTTATAGGTTTAACCTATATATATCAAATCATAATAATAGACCACAAGATTTCATATTTCAATACACATCCCATACATAGAGATAAAAATCATTCATATGGTGAACATCTGGTAACCGACAATAACAAGATGCATATATAAGAATATCCCCATCATTCCGGGACACCCTTCGGATATGATATAAATTTCGAAGTACTAAAGCATCCGGTACTTTGGATGGGGTTTGTTAGGCCCAATAGATCTATCTTTAGGATTCGCGTCAATTAGGGTGTCTGTTCCCTAATTCTTAGATTACCAGAATTAATAAAAAGGGGCATATTCGATTTCGATAATTCAACCATAGAATGTAGTTTCACGTACTTGTGTCTATTTTGTAAATAATTTATAAAACCTGCATGTATTCTCATCCCAAAAATATTAGATTTTAAAAGTGGGACTATAACTCACTTTCACAGATTTTTACTTCGTCGGGAAGTAAGACTTGGCCACTGGTTGATTCACGAACCTATAACAATATATACATATACATATATATCAAAGTATGTTCAAAATATATTTACAACACTTTTAATATATTTTGATGTTTTAAATTTATTAAGTCAGCTGTCCTCGTTAGTAACCTACAACTAGTTGTCCACAGTTAGATGTACAGAAATAAATCGATAAATATTATCTTGAATCAATCCACGACCCAGTGTATACGTATCTCAGTATTGATCACAACTCAAACTATATATATTTTGGAATCAACCTCAACCCTGTATAGCTAACTCCAACATTCACATATAGAGTGTCTATGGTTGTTCCGAAATATATATAGATGTGTCGACATGATAGGTCGAAACATTGTATACGTGTCTATGGTATCTCAAGATTACATAATATATAATACAAGTTGATTAAGTTATGGTTGGAATAGATTTGTTACCAATTTTCACGTAGCTAAAATGAGAAAAATTATCCAATCTTGTTTTACCCATAACTTCTTCATTTTAAATCCGTTTTGAGTGAATCAAATTGCTATGGTTTCATATTGAACTCTATTTTATGAATCTAAACAAAAATAGTATAGGTTTCTAGTCGGAAAAATAAGTTACAAGTCGTTTTTGTAAAAGTAGTCATTTCAGTCGAAAGAACGACGTCTAGATGACCATTTTAGAAAACATACTTCCACTTTGAGTTTAACCATAATTTTTGGATATAGTTTCATGTTCATAATAAAAATCATAATAACAACTTTTAAATCAAAGTTTATCATAGTTTTTAATTAACTAACCCAAAACAGCCCGCGGTGTTACTACGACGGCGTAAATCCGGTTTTACGGTGTTTTTCGTGTTTCCAGGTTTTAAATCATTAAGTTAGCATATCATATAGATATAGAACATGTGTTTAGTTGATTTTAAAAGTCAAGTTAGAAGGATTAACTTTTGTTTGCGAACAAGTTTAGAATTAACTAAACTATGTTCTAGTGATTACAAGTTTAAACCTTCGAATAAGATAGCTTTATATGTATGAATCGAATGATGTTATGAACATCATTACTACCTTAAGTTCCTTGGATGAACCTACTGGAAAAGAGAAAAATGGATCTAGCTTCAATGGATCCTTGGATGGCTCAAAGTTCTTGAAGCAAAAATCATGACACGAAAACAAGGTCAAGTAAGATCATCACTTGAAATAAGATTGTTATAGTTATAGAAATTGAACCAAAGTTTGAATATGATTATTACCTTGTATTAGAATGATAACCTACTGTAAGAAACAAAGATTTCTTGAGGTTGGATGATCACCTTACAAGATTGGAAGTGAGCTAGCAAACTTGAAAGTATTCTTGATTTTATGAAACTAGAACTTTTGGAATTTATGAAGAACACTTAGAACTTGAAGATAGAACTTGAGAGAGTTCAATTAGATGAAGAAAATTGAAGAATGAAAGTGTTTGTAGGTGTTTTTGGTCGTTGGTGTATGGATTAGATATAAAGGATATGTAATTTTGTTTTCATGTAAATAAGTCATGAATGATTACTCATATTTTTGTAATCTTATGAGATATTTCATGCTAGTTGCCAAATGATGGTTCCCACATGTGTTAGGTGACTCACATGGGCTGCTAAGAGCTGATCATTGGAGTGTATATACCAATAGTACATACATCTAAAAGCTGTGTATTGTACGAGTACGAATATGGGTGCATACGAGTAGAATTGTTGATGAAACTGAACGAGAATGTAATTGTAAGCATTTTTGTTAAGTAGAAGTATTTTGATAAGTGTATTGAAGTCTTTCAAAAGTGTATAAATACATATTAAAACACTACATGTATATACATTTTAACTGAGTCGTTAAGTCATCGTTAGTCGTTACATGTAAGTGTTGTTTTGAAACCTTTAGGTTAACGATCTTGTTAAATGTTGTTAACCCAATGTTTATAATAACAAAAGAGATTTTAAATTATTATATTATCATGATATTATGATGTACGAATATCTCTTAATATGATATATATACATTAAATGTCGTTACAACGATAAACGTTACATATATGTCTCGTTTCAAAATCATTAAGTTAGTAGTCTTGTTTTTACATATGTAGTTCATTGTTAATATAATTAATGATATGTTTACTTATCATAATATCATGTTAACTATATATATAACCATATATATGTCATCATATAGTTTTTTTTTTTTTACAAGTTTTAACGTTCGTGAATCACCGGTCAACTTGGGTGGTCAATTGTCTATATGAAACCTATTTCAATTAATCAAGTCTTAACAAGTTTGATTGCTTAACATGTTGGAAACATTTAATCATGTAAATATCAATCTCAATTAATATATATAAACATGGAAAAGTTCGGGTCACTACAGTACCTACCCGTTAAATAAATTTCGTCCCGAAATTTTAAGCTGTTGAAGGTGTTGACGAATCTTCTGGAAATAGATGCGGGTATTTCTTCTTCATCTGATCTTCACGCTCCCAGGTGAACTCGGGTCCTCTACGAGCATTCCACCGAACCTTAACAATTGGTATCTTGTTTTGCTTAAGTCTTTTAACCTCACGATCCATTATTTCGACGGGTTCTTCGATGAATTGAAGTTTTTCGTTGATTTGGATTTCATCTAACGGAATAGTGAGATCTTCTTTAGCAAAACATTTCTTCAAATTCGAGACGTGGAAAGTGTTATGTACAGCCGCGAGTTGTTGAGGTAACTCAAGTCGGTAAGCTACTGGTCCGACACGATCAATAATCTTGAATGGTCCAATATACCTTGGATTTAATTTCCCTCGTTTACCAAATCGAACAACGCCTTTCCAGGGTGCAACTTTAAGCATGACCATCTCTCCAATTTCAAATTCTATATCTTTTCTTTTAATGTCAGCGTAGCTCTTTTGTCGACTTTGGGCGGTTTTCAACCGTTGTTGAATTTGGATGATCTTCTCGGTAGTTTCTTGTATAATCTCCGGACCCGTAATCTGTCTATCCCCCACTTCACTCCAACAAATCGGAGACCTGCACTTTCTACCATAAAGTGCTTCAAACGGCGCCATCTCAATGCTTGAATGGTAGCTGTTGTTGTAGGAAAATTCTGCTAACGGTAGATGTCGATCCCAACTGTTTCCGAAATCAATAACACATGCTCGTAGCATGTCTTCAAGCGTTTGTATCGTCCTTTCGCTCTGCCCATCAGTTTGTGGATGATAGGCAGTACTCATGTCTAGACGAGTTCCTAATGCTTGCTGTAATGTCTGCCAGAATCTTGAAATAAATCTGCCATCCCTATCAGAGATAATAGAGATTGGTATTCCATGTCTGGAGACGACTTCCTTCAAATACAGTCGTGCTAACTTCTCCATCTTGTCATCTTCTCTTATTGGTAGGAAGTGTGCTGATTTGGTGAGACGATCAACTATTACCCAAATAGTATCAAAACCACTTGCAGTCCTTGGCAATTTAGTGATGAAATCCATGGTAATGTTTTCCCATTTCCATTCCGGGATTTCGGGTTGTTGAAGTAGACCTGATGGTTTCTGATGCTCAGCTTTGACCTTAGAACACGTCAAACATTCTCCTACGTATTTAGCAACATCGGCTTTCATACCCGGCCACCAAAAATGTTTCTTGAGATCCTTGTACATCTTCCCCGTTCCAGGATGTATTGAGTATCTGGTTTTATGAGCTTCTCTAAGTACCATTTCTCTCATATCTCCAAATTTTGGTACCCAAATCCTTTCAGCCCTATACCGGGTTCCGTCTTCCCGAATATTAAGATGCTTCTCCGATCCTTTGGGTATTTCATCCTTTAAATTTCCCTCTTTTAAAACTCCTTGTTGCGCCTCCTTTATTTGAGTAGTAATGTTATTATGAATCATTATATTCATAGATTTTACTCGAATGGGTTCTCTGTCCTTCCTGCTCAAGGCATCGGCTACCACATTTGCCTTCCCCGGGTGGTAACGAATCTCAAAGTCGTAATCATTCAATAATTCAATCCACCTACGCTGCCTCATATTCAGTTGTTTCTGATTAAATATGTGTTGAAGACTTTTGTGGTCGGTATATATAATACTTTTGACCCCATATAAGTAGTGCCTCCAAGTCTTTAATGCAAAAACAACCGCGCCTAATTCCAAATCATGCGTCGTATAATTTTGTTCGTGAATCTTCAATTGTCTAGACGCATAAGCAATCACCTTCGTTCGTTGCATTAATACACAACCGAGACCTTGCTTTGATGCATCACAATAAATCACAAAATCATCATTCCCTTCAGGCAATGACAATATAGGTGCCGTAGTTAGCTTTTTCTTCAATAACTGAAACGCTTTCTCTTGTTCATCATTCCATTCAAATTTCTTCCCTTTATGCGTTAATGCAGTCAAGGGTTTTGCTATTCTGGAAAAGTCTTGGATGAACCTTCTGTAGTAACCAGCTAGTCCTAAAAACTGGCGTATGTGTTTCGGAGTTTTCGGGGTTTCCCACTTTTCAACAGTTTCTATCTTTGCCGGATCCACCTTAATACCTTCTTTATTCACTATGTGACCGAGGAATTGAACTTCTTCCAACCAAAATGCACACTTTGAAAACTTAGCGTACAATTCTTCCTTCCTCAATACTTCTAACACCTTTCTCAAATGTTCACCGTGTTCTTGGTCATTCTTTGAGTAAATAAGTATGTCATCAATGAAAACAATGACAAACTTGTCAAGGTATGGTCCACACACTCGGTTCATAAGGTCCATGAACACAGCTGGTGCATTAGTTAAACCAAACGGCATGACCATAAACTCGTAATGACCGTAACGTGTTCTGAAAGCAGTCTTTGGAATATCATCTTCTTTCACCCGCATTTGATGATACCCGGAACGTAAGTCAATCTTTGAATAAACAGACGAGCCTTGTAGTTGATCAAATAAGTCATCGATTCTCGGTAGTGGGTAGCGGTTCTTGATGGTAAGTTTGTTCAACTCTCGGTAGTCGATACACAACCTGAATGTACCATCTTTCTTCTTGACAAACAAAACAGGAGCTCCCCACGGTGATGTGCTTGGTCGAATGAAACCACGCTCTAAAAGTTCTTGTAATTGGCTTTGCAGTTCTTTCATCTCGCTGGGTGCGAGTCTGTAAGGAGCACGAGCTATTGGTGCAGCTCCTGGTACAAGATCTATTTGAAATTCAACGGATCGATGTGGGGGTAATCCCGGTAATTCTTTCGGAAATACATCGGGAAATTCTTTTGCAATGGGAACATCATTGATGCTCTTTTCTTCAGTTTGTACTTTCTCGACGTGTGCTAGAACAGCATAGCAACCTTTTCTTATTAGTTTTTGTGCCTTCAAATTACTAATAAGATGTAGCTTCGTGTTGCCCTTTTCTCCGTACACCATTAAGGGTTTTCCTTTTTCTCGTATAATGCGAATTGCATTTTTGTAACAAACGATCTCCGCTTTAACTTCTTTCAACCAGTCCATACCGATTATCACATCAAAACTCCCTAACTCTACTGGTATCAAATCAATCTTAAATGTTTCGCTAACCAGTTTAATTTCTCGATTCCGACATATATTATCTGCTGAAATTAATTTACCATTTGCTAATTCGAGTAAAAATTTACTATCCAAAGGCGTCAATGGACAACTTAATTTAGCACAAAAATCTCTACTCATATAGCTTCTATCCGCACCCGAATCAAATAAAACGTAAGCAGATTTATTGTCAATAAGAAACGTACCCGTAACAAGCTCCGGGTCTTCCTGTGCCTCTACCGCATTAATATTGAAAACTCTTCCACGGCCTTGTCCATTCGTGTTCTCCTGGTTCGGGCAATTTCTAATAATGTGGCCTGGTTTTCCACATTTATAACAAACTACATTGGCATAACTTGCTCCGACACTACTTGCTCCGCCATTACTCGTTCCGACACCATTTGTTCCTTTCGTTCTATTAACCCCTGGTCCGTAGACCTCACACTTCGCCGCGCTATGACCATTTCTTTTACACTTGTTGCAAAATTTAGTGCAGAACCCCGAGTGATTCTTTTCACACCTTTGGCATAGTTGCTTCTGATTGTTGTTGTTGTTGCGGTTATTATTGTTGTTGGGATGATTGTTGTAGTTGCTGTTGTTGTTGTTGTTGTTGTTGTTGTTGTTGGGCCGTTTGTTGTAGTTGCGATTGATGTTGCGATTGTTGGGATAATTGTTGCGATTATTGTTGTAATTGCTGTTGTTGTTGTATTGGTGATTCTTATCACCGTTTTCCTCCCACTTTCTTTTGACTTGCTTCACATTGGCCTCTTCAGCAGTCTGCTCTTTAATTCTTTCTTCAATCTGGTTCACTAGTTTGTAAGCCATTCTACATGCCTGTTGTATGGAGGCGGGCTCGTGTGAACTTATATCTTCTTGGATTCTTTCCGGTAATCCTTTCACAAACGCGTCGATCTTCTCTTCCTCATCTTCGAATGCTCCCGGACACAATAGGCACAATTCTGTGAATCGTCTTTCGTACGTGGTAATATCAAATCCTTGGGTTCGTAACCCTCTAAGTTCTGTCTTGAGCTTATTGACCTCGGTTCTGGGATGGTACTTCTCGTTCATCAAGTGCTTGAATGCTGACCACGGTAGTGCGTACGCATCATCTTGTCCCACTTGCTCTAGATAGGTATTCCACCATGTTAACGCAGAACCTGTGAAGGTATGCGTAGCGTACTTCACTTTGTCCTCTTCAGTACACTTACTTATGGCAAACACCGATTCAACCTTCTCGGTCCACCGTTTCAATCCGATCGGTCCTTCGGTTCCATCAAATTCCAAAGGTTTGCAGGCAGTGAATTCTTTGTAGGTGCATCCTACACGATTTCCTGTACTGCTAGATCCAAGGTTATTGTTGGTATGTAGCGCAGCCTGTACTGCGGCTATGTTTGAAGCTAGAAAAGTACGGAATTCCTCTTCATTCATATTCACGGTGTGTCGAGTAGTCGGTGCCATTTCCTTCAAAATAGTTAAATGGAACAAGTTAATCATACAGAATATTAAGAGTAGTTAATAGTATTTCGTAGCATAATATGAACTCATTTATAAAAGCTTTTTCTTCATATTAGCGTTTTATAAGTTTAAATTCGGGTAGTACCTACCCGTTAAGTTCATACTTAGTAGCTAATATACAATTCAACTACTACAATTCTATATGAAAAACTGATTGTAATAATATTTCGCGTTCAAACTTTTATACAATATTTTACAAACTTACAATACCGCTTATTTTACATAAAGCATGAAATATAGCACACAATAACTTTGATACAAGATAGTTGTGAAGACAATTCTAGCTAGTACACAAGTCGTTCGGCAAAGGCAATAAAGACACGTAATTCATACGTCCAGAAACAAGTCATGCATTCTGGTTTTACTAGGACTACTTCCCATCCTTGGTCTTGTGCAACATAACCGTTATGGCCGTTGATAAGACAGCGTGTTGTAACGTCATCAAAGGGACGAGGGTTACGTAATGTCCAACAGTCCCGTAATAATCTAAAAACCTCATTTCTTACCCCAATTACCGACTCCGTCACTTGTGGAAACGTTTTGCTTAATAGTTGTAGCCCGATGTTCTTGTTCTCACTTTGGTGAGAAGCGAACATTACTAATCCGTAAGCATAACATGCTTCTTTATGTTGCATGTTAGCCGCTTTTTCTAAATCACGAAGTCCAATATTCGGATATATTGAGTCAAAATAATTTCTTAACCCGTTGCGTAAAATAGCATTTGGGTTCCCCGCAATATATGCGTCAAAGTAAACACATCGTAACTTATGGGTTTCCCAATGTGATATCCCCCATCTTTCAAACGAAAGTCTCTTATAAACCAAGACATTCTTGGAACGTTCTTCGAATGTCTTACAAACTGATCTCGCCTTAAATAGTTGTGCCGAAGAATTCTGGCCGACTCTAGACAAGATTTCATCAATCATGTCTCCGGGTAGGTCTCTTAAAATATTGGGTTGTCTATCCATTTTGTGTTTTTAAACTGTAAAATAGACAAGAGTTAGATTCATAAAAAAAAAAAAAAAAAAAAAAAAATACTTATTAATACAAGCAATTTTTACATATATCATAAAGCATAAGCACACTATATTACATATATTACACCACACGAATACAACTATCTTATTCCGACTCGCTCGTTTCTTCTTGTTGGGTTTTGGTTCGTTTTGCCAAGTTTCTAGGGATATATGATGTTCCCCTAATACGAGCCGTCGTTGTCCACATTGGTTTAGAAAAACCTGGTGGTTTAGAGGTTCCCGGATCATTGTTACAACTTAAGGACTTCGGGGGTTGACGATACATATAAAGTTCATCGGGGTTGGAATTAGATTTCTCTATTTTTATGCCCTTTCCCTTATTATTTTCTTTTGCCTTTTTAAATTCAGTTGGGGTTATTTCTATAACATCATCGGAATTCTCGTCGGAATCCGATTCATCGGAGAATTGGTAATCCTCCCAATATTTTGCTTCCTTGGCGGAAACACCATTGACCATAATTAACTTTGGTCGGTTGGTTGAGGATTTTCTTTTACTTAACCGTTTTATTATTTCCCCCACCGGTTCTATTTCTTCATCCGGTTCTGATTCTTCTTCCGGTTCCGATTCTTCTTCCGGTTCCGACTCTTCTTCCGGTTCCTCTTCGGGAACTTGTGAATCAGTCCACAAATCATTCCAATTTACATTTGACTCTTCATTATTATTAGGTGAGTCAATGGGACTTGTTCTAGAGGTAGACATCTATCACATAATATCAAACACGTTAAGAGATTAATATATCACATAATATTCATATGTTAAAAATATATAGTTTTCAACAAAAATGTTAAGCAATCATTTGTAAAGAAAACACGGTCGAAGTCCAGACTCACTAATGCATCCTAACAAACTCGATAAGACACACTAATGCAAATTTTCTGGTTCTCTAAGACCAACGCTCGGATACCAACTGAAATGTCCCGTTCTTATTGATTAAAAACGTTCCATATTAATTGATTTCGTTGCGAGGTTTTGACCTCTATATGAGACGTTTTTCAAAGACTGCATTCATTTTAAAACAAACCATAACCTTTATTTCATCAATAAAGGTTTAAAAAGCTTTAAGTAGATTATCAAATAATGATAATCTAAAATATCCTGTTTACACACGACCATTACATAATGGTTTACAATACAAATATGTTACAACAAAATAAGTTTCTTGAATGCAGTTTTTACACAATATCATACAAGCATGGACTCCAAATCTCGTCCTTATTTAAGTATGCGACAGCGGAAGCTCTTAATAATCACCTGAGAATAAACATGCTTAAAACGTCAACAAAAATGTTGGTGAGTTATAGGTTTAACCTATATATATCAAATCATAATAATAGACCACAAGATTTCATATTTCAATACACATCCCATACATAGAGATAAAAATCATTCATATGGTGAACATCTGGTAACCGACAATAACAAGATGCATATATAAGAATATCCCCATCATTCCGGGACACCCTTCGGATATGATATAAATTTCGAAGTACTAAAGCATCCGGTACTTTGGATGGGGTTTGTTAGGCCCAATAGATCTATCTTTAGGATTCGCGTCAATTAGGGTGTCTGTTCCCTAATTCTTAGATTACCAGAATTAATAAAAAGGGGCATATTCGATTTCGATAATTCAACCATAGAATGTAGTTTCACGTACTTGTGTCTATTTTGTAAATAATTTATAAAACCTGCATGTATTCTCATCCCAAAAATATTAGATTTTAAAAGTGGGACTATAACTCACTTTCACAGATTTTTACTTCGTCGGGAAGTAAGACTTGGCCACTGGTTGATTCACGAACCTATAACAATATATACATATACATATATATCAAAGTATGTTCAAAATATATTTACAACACTTTTAATATATTTTGATGTTTTAAATTTATTAAGTCAGCTGTCCTCGTTAGTAACCTACAACTAGTTGTCCACAGTTAGATGTACAGAAATAAATCGATAAATATTATCTTGAATCAATCCACGACCCAGTGTATACGTATCTCAGTATTGATCACAACTCAAACTATATATATTTTGGAATCAACCTCAACCCTGTATAGCTAACTCCAACATTCACATATAGAGTGTCTATGGTTGTTCCGAAATATATATAGATGTGTCGACATGATAGGTCGAAACATTGTATACGTGTCTATGGTATCTCAAGATTACATAATATATAATACAAGTTGATTAAGTTATGGTTGGAATAGATTTGTTACCAATTTTCACGTAGCTAAAATGAGAAAAATTATCCAATCTTGTTTTACCCATAACTTCTTCATTTTAAATCCGTTTTGAGTGAATCAAATTGCTATGGTTTCATATTGAACTCTATTTTATGAATCTAAACAAAAATAGTATAGGTTTCTAGTCGGAAAAATAAGTTACAAGTCGTTTTTGTAAAAGTAGTCATTTCAGTCGAAAGAACGACGTCTAGATGACCATTTTAGAAAACATACTTCCACTTTGAGTTTAACCATAATTTTTGGATATAGTTTCATGTTCATAATAAAAATCATAATAACAACTTTTAAATCAAAGTTTATCATAGTTTTTAATTAACTAACCCAAAACAGCCCGCGGTGTTACTACGACGGCGTAAATCCGGTTTTACGGTGTTTTTCGTGTTTCCAGGTTTTAAATCATTAAGTTAGCATATCATATAGATATAGAACATGTGTTTAGTTGATTTTAAAAGTCAAGTTAGAAGGATTAACTTTTGTTTGCGAACAAGTTTAGAATTAACTAAACTATGTTCTAGTGATTACAAGTTTAAACCTTCGAATAAGATAGCTTTATATGTATGAATCGAATGATGTTATGAACATCATTACTACCTTAAGTTCCTTGGATGAACCTACTGGAAAAGAGAAAAATGGATCTAGCTTCAATGGATCCTTGGATGGCTCAAAGTTCTTGAAGCAAAAATCATGACACGAAAACAAGGTCAAGTAAGATCATCACTTGAAATAAGATTGTTATAGTTATAGAAATTGAACCAAAGTTTGAATATGATTATTACCTTGTATTAGAATGATAACCTACTGTAAGAAACAAAGATTTCTTGAGGTTGGATGATCACCTTACAAGATTGGAAGTGAGCTAGCAAACTTGAAAGTATTCTTGATTTTATGAAACTAGAACTTTTGGAATTTATGAAGAACACTTAGAACTTGAAGATAGAACTTGAGAGAGTTCAATTAGATGAAGAAAATTGAAGAATGAAAGTGTTTGTAGGTGTTTTTGGTCGTTGGTGTATGGATTAGATATAAAGGATATGTAATTTTGTTTTCATGTAAATAAGTCATGAATGATTACTCATATTTTTGTAATCTTATGAGATATTTCATGCTAGTTGCCAAATGATGGTTCCCACATGTGTTAGGTGACTCACATGGGCTGCTAAGAGCTGATCATTGGAGTGTATATACCAATAGTACATACATCTAAAAGCTGTGTATTGTACGAGTACGAATATGGGTGCATACGAGTAGAATTGTTGATGAAACTGAACGAGAATGTAATTGTAAGCATTTTTGTTAAGTAGAAGTATTTTGATAAGTGTATTGAAGTCTTTCAAAAGTGTATAAATACATATTAAAACACTACATGTATATACATTTTAACTGAGTCGTTAAGTCATCGTTAGTCGTTACATGTAAGTGTTGTTTTGAAACCTTTAGGTTAACGATCTTGTTAAATGTTGTTAACCCAATGTTTATAATAACAAAAGAGATTTTAAATTATTATATTATCATGATATTATGATGTACGAATATCTCTTAATATGATATATATACATTAAATGTCGTTACAACGATAAACGTTACATATATGTCTCGTTTCAAAATCATTAAGTTAGTAGTCTTGTTTTTACATATGTAGTTCATTGTTAATATAATTAATGATATGTTTACTTATCATAATATCATGTTAACTATATATATAACCATATATATGTCATCATATAGTTTTTTTTTTTTTACAAGTTTTAACGTTCGTGAATCACCGGTCAACTTGGGTGGTCAATTGTCTATATGAAACCTATTTCAATTAATCAAGTCTTAACAAGTTTGATTGCTTAACATGTTGGAAACATTTAATCATGTAAATATCAATCTCAATTAATATATATAAACATGGAAAAGTTCGGGTCACTACACTATCTGCATTCCATTGCATGTTACTTCTGTTTAGTACTGTTAATATTGTCATGCTATATACTGCTGTAAATGAGCTAGGTTGCTGTAGTGCCTGATTACGTACTTGCTTCATGCCTGCTATTCGTTGCACCGACTTGGAAAAACTTACCTTTCCTAGTTCAGATGTTCTTCTTAACCCATTTTCCACACGTCTAACCCTAAGGATTAGTATTGTAATCCACTTGTTACTACTGTTCCACCGTTCCAGAGATCGAAACGATTCTTCACGCAATCTAGGAGGAGTACCCCTCGGATTACACGCCCACTAAAGTCGATCCTCGGAGGAGGAGATATTGGAGGATTTGTCGGAGTAACCGCACCCCGAGCTCACTCTAAATAGCCACGTATGACGAGTGAACATTCGAAGGTTGTTCAGTTCCTGCAAGATGGCTCGTATCTATTACGCTTTCATGACCGTCACTTATCTCTTTAGTTCTTCACCACTGCTCGACGATCTGACGACATTTCTGGATTTAGTACCCTAACACTCTTAGGCATTGGGGAAGTCGGGAGGACATCTCCTTTCACAAGGTCAGAGTGCCTTCTACTGATGCTCAACCATACCCAAAGACTTGGGAGTCGCCTCAAGACATATCGTACTACTACTTGCTACACATACAACTCGACGCGAGACCCAGATTGAATTTCTAGAAAGGAACCTAACGATGTTACCTGAACCTGAACATTTTGAAGAAATTTCAGGATATTTAGGCATTGGTGCATGACCTACGGAACTTACGTGAAATGTCCCGTTCTTATTGATTAAAAACGTTCCATATTAATTGATTTCGTTGCGAGGTTTTGACCTCTATATGAGACGTTTTTCAAAGACTGCATTCATTTTTAAAACAAACCATAACCTTTATTTCATAAATAAAGGTTTAAAAAGCTTTACGTAGATTATCAAATAATGATAATCTAGAATATCCTGTTTACACACGACCATTACATAATGGTTTACAATACAAATATGTTACATCGAAATCAGTTTCTTGAATGCAGTTTTTACACAATATCATACAAACATGGACTCCAAATCTTGTCCTTATTTTAGTATGCAACAGCGGAAGCTCTTAATATTCACCTGAGAATAAACATGCTTTAAACGTCAACAAAAATGTTGGTGAGTTATAGGTTTAACCTATATATATCAAATCGTAACAATAGACCACAAGATTTCATATTTCAATACACATCCCATACATAGAGATAAAAATCATTCATATGGTGAACACCTGGTAACCGACAATAACAAGATGCATATATAAGAATATCCCCATCATTCCGGGACACCCTTCGGATATGATATAAATTTCGAAGTACTAAAGCATCCGGTACTTTGGATGGGGTTTGTTAGGCCCAATAGATCTATCTTTAGGATTCGCGTCAATTAGGGTGTCTGTTCCCTAATTCTTAGATTACCAGACTTAATAAAAAGGGGCATATTCGATTTCGATAATTCAACCATAGAATGTAGTTTCACGTACTTGTGTCTATTTTGTAAATCATTTATAAAACCTGCATGTATTCTCATCCCAAAAATATTAGATTTTAAAAGTGGGACTATAACTCACTTTCACATATTTTTACTTCGTCGGGAAGTAAGACTTGGCCACTGTTGATTCACGAACCTATAACAATATATACATATATATTAAAGTATGTTCAAAATATATTTACAACACTTTTAATATATTTTGATGTTTTAAGTTTATTAAGTCAGCTGTCCTCGTTAGTAACCTATAACTAGTTGTCCACAGTTAGATGTACAGAAATAAATCGATAAATATTATCTTGAATCAATCCACGACCCAGTGTATACGTATCTCAGTATTGATCACAACTCAAACTATATATATTTTGGAATCAACCTCAACCCTGTATAGCTAACTCCAACATTCACATATAGAGTGTCTATGGTTGTTCCGAAATATATATAGATGTGTCGACATGATAGGTCGAAACATTGTATACGTGTCTATGGTATCTCAAGATTACATAATATACAATACAAGTTGATTAAGTTATGGTTGGAATAGATTTGTTACCAATTTTCACGTAGCTAAAATGAGAAAAATTATCCAATCTTGTTTTACCCATAACTTCTTCATTTTAAATCCGTTTTGAGTGAATCAAATTGCTATGGTTTCATATTGAACTCTATTTTATGAATCTAAACAGAAAAAGTATAGGTTTATAGTCGGAAAAATAAGTTACAAGTCGTTTTTGTAAAGGTAGTCATTTCAGTCGAAAGAACGACGTCTAGATGACCATTTTAGAAAACATACTTCCACTTTGAGTTTAACCATAATTTTTGGATATAGTTTCATGTTCATAATAAAAATCATTTTCTCAGAATAACAACTTTTAAATCAAAGTTTATCATAGTTTTTAATTAACTAACCCAAAACAGCCCGCGGTGTTACTACGACGGCGTAAATCCAGTTTTACGGTGTTTTTCGTGTTTCCAGGTTTTAAGTCATTAAGTTAGCATATCATATAGATATAGAACATGTGTTTAGTTGATTTTAAAAGTCAAGTTAGAAGGATTAACTTTTGTTTGCGAACAAGTTTAGAATTAACTAAACTATGTTCTAGTGATTACAAGTTTAAACCTTCGAATAAGATAGCTTTATATGTATGAATCGAATGATGTTATGAACATCATTACTACCTTAATTTCCTTGGACAAACCTACTGGAAAAGAGAAAAATGGATCTAGCTTCAATGGATCCTTGGATGGCTCGAAGTTCTTGAAGCAGAATCATGACACGAAAACAAGTTCAAGTAAGATCATCACTTGAAATAAGATTGTTATAGTTATAGAAATTGAACCAAAGTTTGAATATGATTATTACCTTGTATTAGAATGATAACCTACTATAATAAACAAAGATTTCTTGAGGTTGGATGATCACCTTACAAGATTGGAAGTGAGCTAGCAAACTTGAAAGTATTCTTGATTTTATGAAACTAGAACTTTTGGAATTTATGAAGAACACTTAGAACTTGAAGATAGAACTTGAGAGAGATCAATTAGATGAAGAAAATTGAAGAATGAAAGTGTTTGTAGGTGTTTTTGGTCGTTGGTTTATGGATTAGATATAAAGGATATGTAATTTTGTTTTCATGTAAATAAGTCATGAATGATTACTCATATTTTTGTAATTTTATGAGATATTTCATGCTAGTTGCCAAATGATGGTTCCCACATGTGTTAGGTGACTCACATGGGCTGCTAAGAGCTGATCATTGGAGTGTATATACCAATAGTACATACATCTAAAAGCTGTGTATTGTACGAGTACGAATACGGGTGCATACGAGTAGAATTGTTGATGAAACTGAACGAGGATGTAATTGTAAGCATTTTTGTTAAGTAGAAGTATTTTGATAAGTGTATTGAAGTCTTTCAAAAGTGTATAAATACATATTAAAACACTACATGTATATACATTTTAACTGAGTCGTTAAGTCATCGTTAGTCGTTACATGTAAGTGTTGTTTTGAAACCTTTAGGTTAACTATCTTGTTAAATGTTGTTAACCCAATGTTTATAATATCAAATGAGATTTTAAATTATTATATTATCATGATATTATCATGTATGAATATCTCTTAATATGATATATATACATTAAATGTCTTTACAACGATAATCGTTACATATATGTCTCGTTTAAAAATCATTAAGTTAGTAGTCTTGTTTTTACATATGTAGTTCATTGTTAATATACTTAATGATATGTTTACTTATCATAGTATCATGTTAACTATATATATATCCATATATATGTCATCATATAGTTTTTACAAGTTTTAACGTTCGTGAATCACCGGTCAACTTGGGTGGTCAATTGTCTATATGAAATCTATTTCAATTAATCAAGTCTTAACAAGTTTGATTGCTTAACATGTTAGAAACATTTAATCATGTAAATATCAATCTCAATTAATATATATAACCATGGAAAAGTTCGGGTCACTACAGTACCTACCCGTTAAATAAATTTCGTCCCGAAATTTTAAGTTGTTGAAGGTGTTGACGAATCTTCTGGAAATAGATGCGGGTATTTCTTCTTCATCTGATCTTCACGCTCCCAGGTGAACTCGGGTCCTCTACGAGCATTCCATCGAACCTTAACAATTGGTATCTTGTTTTGCTTAAGTCTTTTAACCTCACGATCCATTATTTCGACGGGTTCTTCGATGAATTGAAGTTTTTCGTTGATTTGGATTTCATCTAACGGAATAGTGAGATCTTCTTTAGCAAAACATTTCTTCAAATTCGAGACGTGGAAAGTGTTATGTACAGTCGCGAGTTGTTGAGGTAACTCTAGTCGGTAAGCTACTGGTCCGACACGATCAATAATCTTGAATGGTCCAATATACCTTGGATTTAATTTCCCTCGTTTACCAAATCGAACAACGCCTTTCCAAGGTGCAACTTTAAGCATGACCATCTCTCCAATTTCAAATTCTATATCTTTTCTTTTAATGTCAGCGTAGCTCTTTTGTCGACTTTGGGCGGTTTTCAACCGTTGTTGAATTTGGATGATCTTCTCGGTAGTTTCTTGTATACTCTCCGGACCCGTAATCTGTCTATCCCCCACTTCACTCCAACAAATCGGAGACCTGCACTTTCTACCATAAAGTGCTTCAAACGGTGCCATCTCAATGCTTGAATGGTAGCTGTTGTTGTAGGAAAATTCTGCTAACGGTAGATGTCGATCCCAACTGTTTCCGAAATCAATAACACATGCTCGTAGCATGTCTTCAAGCGTTTGTATCGTCCTTTCGCTCTGCCCATCAGTTTGTGGATGATAGGCAGTACTCATGTCTAGACGAGTTCCTAATGCTTGCTGTAATGTCTGCCAGAATCTTGAAATAAATCTGCCATCCCTATCAGAGATAATAGAGATTGGTATTCCATGTCTGGAGACGACTTCCTTCAAATACAGTCGTGCTAATTTCTCCATCTTGTCATCTTCTCTTATTGGTAGGAAGTGTGCTGATTTGGTGAGACGATCAACTATTACCCAAATAGTATCAAAACCACTTGCAGTCCTTGGCAATTTAGTGATGAAATCCATGGTAATGTTTTCCCATTTCCATTCCGGGATTTCGGGTTGTTGAAGTAGACCTGATGGTTTCTGATGCTCAGCTTTGACCTTAGAACACGTCAAACATTCTCCTACGTATTTAGCAACATCGGCTTTCATACCCGGCCACCAAAAATGTTTCTTGAGATCCTTGTACATCTTCCCCGTTCCAGGATGTATTGAGTATCTGGTTTTATGAGCTTCTCTAAGTACCATTTCTCTCATATCTCTAAATTTTGGTACCCAAATCCTTTCAGCCCTATACCGGGTTCCGTCTTCCCGAATATTAAGATGCTTCTCCGATCCTTTGGGTATTTCATCCTTTAAATTTCCCTCTTTTAAAACTCCTTGTTGCGCCTCCTTTATTTGAGTAGTAATGTTATTATGAATCATTATATTCATAGATTTTACTCGAATGGGTTCTCTATCCTTCCTGCTCAAGGCATCGGCTACCACATTTGCCTTCCCCGGGTGGTAACGAATCTCAAAATCGTAATCATTCAATAATTCAATCCACCTACGCTGCCTCATATTCAGTTGTTTCTGATTAAATATGTGTTGAAGACTTTTGTGGTCTGTATATATAATACTTTTGACCCCATATAAGTAGTGCCTCCAAGTCTTTAATGCAAAAACAACCGCGCCTAATTCCAAATCATGCGTCGTATAATTTTGTTCGTGAATCTTCAATTGTCTAGACGCATAAGCAATCACCTTCGTTCGTTGCATTAATACACAACCGAGACCTTGCTTTGATGCGTCACAATAAATCACAAAATCATCATTCCCTTCAGGCAATGACAATATAGGTGCCGTAGTTAGCTTTTTCTTCAATAACTGAAACGCTTTCTCTTGTTCATCATTCCATTCAAATTTCTTCCCTTTATGCGTTAATGCAGTCAAGGGTTTTGCTATTCTGGAAAAGTCTTGGATGAACCTTCTGTAATAACCAGCTAGTCCTAAAAACTGGCGTATGTGTTTCGGAGTTTTCGGGGTTTCCCACTTTTCAACAGTTTCTATCTTTGCTGGATCCACCTTAATACCTTCTTTGTTCACTATGTGGCCGAGGAATTGAACTTCGTCCAACCAAAATGCACACTTTGAAAACTTAGCGTACAATTCTTCCTTCCTCAATACTTCTAACACCTTTCTCAAATGTTCACCGTGTTCTTGGTCATTCTTTGAGTAAATAAGTATGTCATCAATGAAAACAATGACAAACTTGTCAAGGTATGGTCCACACACTCGGTTCATAAGGTCCATGAACACAGCTGGTGCATTAGTTAAACCAAACGGCATGACCATAAACTCGTAATGACCGTAACGTGTTCTGAAAGCAGTCTTTGGAATATCATCTTCTTTCACCCGCATTTGATGATACCCGGAACGTAAGTCAATCTTTGAATAAACAGACGAGCCTTGTAGTTGATCAAATAAGTCGTCGATTCTCGGTAGTGGGTAGCGATTCTTGATTGTAAGTTTGTTCAACTCTCGGTAGTCGATACACAACCTGAATGTACCATCCTTCTTCTTGACAAACAAAACAGGAGCTCCCCACGGTGATGTGCTTGGTCGAATGAAACCACGCTCTAAAAGTTCTTGTAATTGGCTTTGCAGTTCTTTCATTTCACTGGGTGCGAGTCTGTAAGGAGCACGAGCTATTGGTGCAGCTCCTGGTACAAGATCTATTTGAAATTCAACGGATCGATGTGGGGGTAATCCCGGTAATTCTTTCGGAAATACATCGGGAAATTCTTTTGCAATGGGAACATCATTGATGCTCTTTTCTTCAGTTTGTACTTTCTCGACGTGTGCTAGAACAGCATAGCAACCTTTTCTTATTAGTTTTTGTGCCTTCAAATTACTAATAAGATGTAGCTTCGTGTTGCCCTTTTCTCCGTACACCATTAAGGGTTTTCCTTTTTCTCGTATAATGCGAATTGCATTTTTGTAACAAACGATCTCCGCTTTCACTTCTTTCAACCAGTCCATACCGATTATCACATCAAAACTCCCTAACTCTACTGGTATCAAATCAATCTTAAATGTTTCGCTAACCAGTTTAATTTCTCGATTCCGACATATATTATCTGCTGAAATTAATTTACCATTTGCTAATTCGAGTAAAAATTTACTATCCAAAGGCGTCAATGGACAACTTAATTTAGCACAAAAATCTCTACTCATATAGCTTCTATCCGCACCCGAATCAAATAAAACGTAAGCAGATTTATTGTCAATAAGAAACGTACCCGTAACAAGCTCCGGGTCTTCCTGTGCCTCTACCGCATTAATATTGAAAACTCTTCCACGGCCTTGTCCATTCGTGTTCTCCTGGTTCGGGCAATTTCTAATAATGTGGCCTGGTTTTCCACATTTATAACAAACTACATTGGCATAACTTGCTCCGACACTACTTGCTCCGCCATTACTCGTTCCGACACCATTTGTTCCTTTCGTTCTATTAACCCCTGGTCCGTAGACCTCACACTTCGCCGCGCTATGACCATTTCTTTTACACTTGTTGCAAAATTTGGTGCAGAACCCCGAGTGATTCTTTTCACACCTTTGGCATAGTTGCTTCTGATTGTTGTTGTTGTTGCGGTTATTATTGTTGTTGGGATGATTGTTGTAGTTGCTGTTGTTGTTGTTGTTGTTGTTGTTGGGCCGTTTGTTGTAGTTGCGATTGATGTTGCGATTGTTGGGATAATTGTTGCGATTATTGTTGTAATTGCTGTTGTTGTTGTATTGGTGATTCTTATCACCGTTTTCCTCCCACTTTCTTTTGACTTGCTTCACATTGGCCTCTTCAGCAGTCTGTTCTTTAATTCTTTCTTCAATCTGGTTCACTAGTTTGTGAGCCATTCTACATGCCTGTTGTATGGAGGCGGGCTCGTGTGAACTTATATCTTCTTGGATTCTTTCCGGTAATCCTTTCACAAACGCGTCGATCTTCTCTTCCTCATCTTCGAATGCTCCCGGACACAATAGGCACAATTCTGTGAATCGTCTTTCGTACGTGGTAATATCAAATCCTTGGGTTCGTAACCCTCTAAGTTCTGTCTTGAGCTTATTGACCTCGGTTCTGGGACGGTACTTCTCGTTCATCAAGTGCTTGAATGCTGACCACGGTAGTGCGTACGCATCATCTTGTCCCACTTGCTCTAGATAGGTATTCCACCATGTTAACGCAGAACCTGTGAAGGTATGCGTAGCGTACTTCACTTTGTCCTCTTCAGTACACTTACTTATGGCAAACACCGATTCAACCTTCTCGGTCCACCGTTTCAATCCGATCGGTCCTTCGGTTCCATCAAATTCCAAAGGTTTGCAGGCAGTGAATTCTTTGTAGGTGCATCCTACACGATTTCCTGTACTGCTAGATCCAAGGTTATTGTTGGTATGTAGCGCAGCCTGTACTGCAGCTATGTTTGAAGCTAGAAAAGTACGGAATTCCTCTTCATTCATATTCACGGTGTGTCGAGTAGTCGGTGCCATTTCCTTCAAAATAGTTAAATGGAACAAGTTAATCATACAGAATATTAAGAGTAGTTAATAGTATTTCGTAGCATAATATGAACTCATTTATAAAAGCTTTTTCTTCATATTAGCATTTTATAAGTTTAAATTCGGGTAGTACCTACCCGTTAAGTTCATACTTAGTAGCTAATATACAATTCAACTACTACAATTCTATATGAAAAACAGATTATAATAATATTTCGCGTTCAAACTTTTATACAATATTTTACAAACTTACAATACCGCTTATTTTACATAAAGCATGAAATATAGCACACAATAACTTTGATACAAGATAGTTGTGAAGACAATTCTAGCTAGTACACAAGTCGTTCAGCAAAGGCAATAAAGACACGTAATTCATACGTCCAGAAACAAGTCATGCATTCTGGTTTTACTAGGACTACTTCCCATCCTTGGTCTTGTGCAACATAACCGTTATGGCCGTTGATAAGACAGCGTGTTGTAACGTCATCAAAGGGACGAGGGTTACGTAATGTCCAACAGTCCCGTAATAATCTAAAAACCTCATTTCTTACCCCAATTACCGACTCCGTCACTTGTGGAAACGTTTTGTTTAATAGTTGTAGCCCGATGTTCTTGTTCTCACTTTGGTGAGAAGCGAACATTACTAATCCGTAAGCATAACATGCTTCTTTATGTTGCATGTTAGCCGCTTTTTCTAAATCACGAAGTCCAATATTCGGATATATTGAGTCAAAATAATTTCTTAACCCGTTGCGTAAAATAGCATTTGGGTTCCCCGCAATATATGCGTCAAAGTAAACACATCGTAACTTATGGGTTTCCCAATGTGATATCCCCCATCTTTCAAACGAAAGTCTCTTATAAACCAAGACATTCTTGGAACGTTCTTCGAATGTCTTACAAACTGATCTCGCCTTAAATAGTTGTGCCGAAGAATTCTGGCCGACTCTAGACAAGATTTCATCAATCATGTCTCCGGGTAGGTCTCTTAAAATATTGGGTTGTCTATCCATTTTGTGTTTTTAAACTGTAAAATAGACAAGAGTTAGTTTCATAAAAAAATACTTATTAATACTAGCAATTTTTACATATATCATAAAGCATAAGAACACTATATTACATATATTACACCACACGAATACAACTATCTTATTCCGACTCGCTCGTTTCTTCTTCTTCGGTTTTGGTTCGTTTTGCCAAGTTTCTAGGGATATATGATGTTCCCCTAATACGAGCCGTCGTTGTCCACATTGGTTTAGAAAAACCTGGTGGTTTAGAGGTTCCCGGGTCATTGTTACAACTTAAGGACTTCGGGGGTTGACGATACATATAAAGTTCATCGGGGTTGGAATTAGATTTCTCTATTTTTATGCCCTTTCCCTTATTATTTTCTTTTGCCTTTTTAAATTCAGTTGGGGTAATTTCTATAACATCATCGGAATTCTCGTCGGAATCCGATTCATCGGAGAATTGGTAATCCTCCCAATATTTTGCTTCCTTGGCGGAAACACCATTGACCATAATTAACTTTGGTCGGTTGGTTGAGGATTTTCTTTTACTTAACCGTTTTATTATTTCCCCCACCGGTTCTATTTCTTCATCCGGTTCCGATTCTTCTTCCGGTTCCGATTCTTCTTCCGGTTCCGACTCTTCTTACGGTTCCTCTTCGGGAACTTGTGAATCAGTCCACAAATCATTCCAATTTACATTTGACTCTTCATTATTATTAGGTGAGTCAATGGGACTGGTTCTAGAGGTAGACATCTATCACATAATATCAAACACGTTAAGAGATTAATATATCACATAATATTCATATGTTAAAAATATATAGTTTCCAACAAAAATGTTAAGCAATCATTTTTAAGGAAAACACGGTCGAAGTCCAGACTCACTAATGCATCCTAACAAACTCGATAAGACACACTAATGCAAATTTTCTGGTTCTCTAAGACCAACGCTCGGATACCAACTGAAATGTCCCGTTCTTATTGATTAAAAACGTTCCATATTAATTGATTTCGTTGCGAGGTTTTGACCTCTATATGAGACGTTTTTCAAAGACTGCATTCATTTTTAAAACAAACCATAACCTTTATTTCATAAATAAAGGTTTAAAAAGCTTTACGTAGATTATCAAATAATGATAATCTAGAATATCCTGTTTACACACGACCATTACATAATGGTTTACAATACAAATATGTTACATCGAAATCAGTTTCTTGAATGCAGTTTTTACACAATATCATACAAACATGGACTCCAAATCTTGTCCTTATTTTAGTATGCAACAGCGGAAGCTCTTAATATTCACCTGAGAATAAACATGCTTTAAACGTCAACAAAAATGTTGGTGAGTTATAGGTTTAACCTATATATATCAAATCGTAACAATAGACCACAAGATTTCATATTTCAATACACATCCCATACATAGAGATAAAAATCATTCATATGGTGAACACCTGGTAACCGACAATAACAAGATGCATATATAAGAATATCCCCATCATTCCGGGACACCCTTCGGATATGATATAAATTTCGAAGTACTAAAGCATCCGGTACTTTGGATGGGGTTTGTTAGGCCCAATAGATCTATCTTTAGGATTCGCGTCAATTAGGGTGTCTGTTCCCTAATTCTTAGATTACCAGACTTAATAAAAAGGGGCATATTCGATTTCGATAATTCAACCATAGAATGTAGTTTCACGTACTTGTGTCTATTTTGTAAATCATTTATAAAACCTGCATGTATTCTCATCCCAAAAATATTAGATTTTAAAAGTGGGACTATAACTCACTTTCACATATTTTTACTTCGTCGGGAAGTAAGACTTGGCCACTGTTGATTCACGAACCTATAACAATATATACATATATATTAAAGTATGTTCAAAATATATTTACAACACTTTTAATATATTTTGATGTTTTAAGTTTATTAAGTCAGCTGTCCTCGTTAGTAACCTATAACTAGTTGTCCACAGTTAGATGTACAGAAATAAATCGATAAATATTATCTTGAATCAATCCACGACCCAGTGTATACGTATCTCAGTATTGATCACAACTCAAACTATATATATTTTGGAATCAACCTCAACCCTGTATAGCTAACTCCAACATTCACATATAGAGTGTCTATGGTTGTTCCGAAATATATATAGATGTGTCGATATGATAGGTCGAAACATTGTATACGTGTCTATGGTATCTCAAGATTACATAATATACAATACAAGTTGATTAAGTTATGGTTGGAATAGATTTGTTACCAATTTTCACGTAGCTAAAATGAGAAAAATTATCCAATCTTGTTTTACCCATAACTTCTTCATTTTAAATCCGTTTTGAGTGAATCAAATTGCTATGGTTTCATATTGAACTCTATTTTATGAATCTAAACAGAAAAAGTATAGGTTTATAGTCGGAAAAATAAGTTACAAGTCGTTTTTGTAAAGGTAGTCATTTCAGTCGAAAGAACGACGTCTAGATGACCATTTTAGAAAACATACTTCCACTTTGAGTTTAACCATAATTTTTGGATATAGTTTCATGTTCATAATAAAAATCATTTTCTCAGAATAACAACTTTTAAATCAAAGTTTATCATAGTTTTTAATTAACTAACCCAAAACAGCCCGCGGTGTTACTACGACGGCGTAAATCCGGTTTTACGGTGTTTTTCGTGTTTCCAGGTTTTAAGTCATTAAGTTAGCATATCATATAGATATAGAACATGTGTTTAGTTGATTTTAAAAGTCAAGTTAGAAGGATTAACTTTTGTTTGCGAACAAGTTTAGAATTAACTAAACTATGTTCTAGTGATTACAAGTTTAAACCTTCGAATAAGATAGCTTTATATGTATGAATCGAATGATGTTATGAACATCATTACTACCTTAATTTCCTTGGATAAACCTACTGGAAAAGAGAAAAATGGATCTAGCTTCAATGGATCCTTGGATGGCTCGAAGTTCTTGAAGCAGAATCATGACACGAAAACAAGTTCAAGTAAGATCATCACTTGAAATAAGATTGTTATAGTTATAGAAATTGAACCAAAGTTTGAATATGATTATTACCTTGTATTAGAATGATAACCTACTATAATAAACAAAGATTTCTTGAGGTTGGATGATCACCTTACAAGATTGGAAGTGAGCTAGCAAACTTGAAATTATTCTTGATTTTATGAAACTAGAACTTTTGGAATTTATGAAGAACACTTAGAACTTGAAGATAGAACTTGAGAGAGATCAATTAGATGAATAAAATTGAAGAATGAAAGTGTTTGTAGGTGTTTTTGGTCGTTGGTTTATGGATTAGATATAAAGGATATGTAATTTTGTTTTCATGTAAATAAGTCATGAATGATTACTCATATTTTTGTAATTTTATGAGATATTTCATGCTAGTTGCCAAATGATGGTTCCCACATGTGTTAGGTGACTCACATGGGCTGCTAAGAGCTGATCATTGGAGTGTATATACCAATAGTACATACATCTAAAAGCTGTGTATTGTACGAGTACGAATACGGGTGCATACGAGTAGAATTGTTGATGAAACTGAACGAGGATGTAATTGTAAGCATTTTTGTTAAGTAGAAGTATTTTGATAAGTGTATTGAAGTCTTTCAAAAGTGTATAAATACATATTAAAACACTACATGTATATACATTTTAACTGAGTCGTTAAGTCATCGTTAGTCGTTACATGTAAGTGTTGTTTTGAAACCTTTAGGTTAACGATCTTGTTAAATGTTGTTAACCCAATGTTTATAATATCAAATGAGATTTTAAATTATTATATTATCATGATATTATCATGTATGAATATCTCTTAATATGATATATATACATTAAATGTCTTTACAACGATAATCGTTACATATATGTCTCGTTTAAAAATCATTAAGTTAGTAGTCTTGTTTTTACATATGTAGTTCATTGTTAATATACTTAATGATATGTTTACTTATCATAGTATCATGTTAACTATATATATATCCATATATATGTCATCATATAGTTTTTACAAGTTTTAACGTTCGTGAATCACCGGTCAACTTGGGTGGTCAATTGTCTATATGAAATCTATTTCAATTAATCAAGTCTTAACAAGTTTGATTGCTTAACATGTTGGAAACATTTGATCATGTAAATATCAATCTCAATTAATATATATAACCATGGAAAAGTTCGGGTCACTACATTACGCACCCACACCGAGAAACCGTGAGATTAATTATGTAGAATTTTTTTGAGATAGCATAGATAAAGCACCGTTGGATGAAATTGAGTAGAACTGAAAGTGATCACGTTACATTGACCATATGGAGTGATATTGGAATGAACGTACGATTTAGTACAATATAATGACGCCAGGCCAGCGTAATTATATTGAAGTGAATCATGCAGAAGTCTCAATGTTACTACATAAGGAATATGAAGCGATTCAAAGGAAATTTTGGTAGGAACCACTTGAGTATACGCATTATGGTCTGATAAAGGCAGGAATAACCACTTAGTCTAGATACTCTACGAGAAGGGCCTTGACTGCAGAATTGATAACTCGAAAATTTGTTATAGATATAGAAACCCTGGATACTTAAGGAAAAAGTTCTCAAATAGGAAAAAAAAAACTTTGGACTCACATACGATAGAGCAATCGTTATCTCAGTTATGGAGACTCGCATGGATCCTGATTTTAGTTAGGGTACGTTTCTTCACAACGATTTATCGTCTCGGAATTGTTTAATACGAGAGTGATAGAAACCTTATATCTAAGAATCCTAGTGTGATGACTAATAAGCCATTAACAATCATGAGAGTTAAGTATTCTATAGGACAAGCTAATGGTAAGTTGGCAGAGATAGAGGAGTAATTTAAGATAGTACCTTAAAAATTAACAGGTGGGTCATTTGGAGATGACCTCATGCCAACAAAACTTGGAAGTTTTATAGTAGTAGTTGGAAAGGATTAGTTACCTGCGCACAAGCAGATGTTATTTGAGAAGGTTGATAAAAATTTTCACGGCAGTATAATAAGATTTTGTTGGAATGGACCTTATAATTAACCTAATACTCATCGAGTTAGAAAGCTTTGAGGAAATAGTTGGAACGGACTGACTTTCAAGGACGAAAGTGAAAGTTATTTATAGTAAGAAGATTATTCGTATACCTCGCGAGAATGGTGAGCCAAAAGCCATCTGGATTACTTCAACAACCCGAGATCCCACAATGGAAATGGGAAGGGATGACGATGGATTTCATTCTGAAACTACCGAAAACAGTCGGCAGTTATGACACTATCGGGGTTATCGTTGATTGCCTCACCAAATCTGCTCACTTTCTAGCCATGAAAGAAACCGATACAATGGACAACGATACATAAAGGAAATTGTATCCCGTCACTTCAGCAATTCAAATTCTATACTACCCAAGAATCGTATTTGATACTCATTCTTATGCGACACTGAATCCTAACTTATTCCGAGAGAATTCTTAATCAATGATAATCACACCATCACCCTTCTTACTTCGATATTAGTCATACCAGTTCGGAATTTCCAAAATCAATGGGTAGTTAATCCCCGTCCTCATACTCTCCCTTTCGTTTCTCACTTATAAGCAACAACTTTATACTTAAGCATTTTTGGTCGAAGGACTTATGCCCTACTAATAGTCATCAACCACATTAAAATTCAACAGTTTTCATTACCTCGTAACATTTTTGCTCAAATATCACCCGAGATTTTCAAAAGTCTTTTACTCGATTCTCATCAATCTTTTTTCAACTTGTAACCTCCTAAATATGAAAATTTTGTTTGCCAAAATTTTACTTACACTATTTTACTGTGCGATCCTCTCAAAACTTAATAAAAATAAATTTATTTTATTTGCCATTCGTGCAAATTTTTGAAATCGTATACGTTATATAAAATAAAGTAAATAATTACTTCTTTTTGACAAATACATATGAAATTTTACTTTCACTTTTACAAATCAAATCTTTTATTCAAAGGATATTTTACCTTGAATGGTACGTGTTGTACATAACCCTAGTTTGCTAAGAACTTAATTTCTTTTCTTACATCGTCACCTTAAATGAATTCTATAAAATTTTCGTTGCTTGTCAATATAAAATTTTTCGTTGCTTATTCGTATCCAAGTCATCATGAAGACAGACAACTGTCGAAACTAAGAGATTCATGTGTGTGTATGTGATGAAGGCACTTACTACCACGTCATGCAGAGCCTTCGGGCATCCACAAACACTTAAACCATTCAAAATTACTGCGTTACCCCAGGGATCTTATTCTTCACACCTGTCGGAGCGATGCTCTATCTTACATAACTCAAAGTCCTGACCTATTCCAAGGAAATTCTCATCTAGCGATATTAACATCATTAGTATTCCGACTTTAATATTAGCCATAACCTGTGTGGCATTCTGCAAAGTCAAGAAGCGATTAACTTCTCATCCTCATGCTCTATCCTTTATACCTCACATTTTAGCAACGTCTTCGCACGTAAACATTTTTGGGCCAAAGACTTAAGTTCGGATAATCATCAAAACTACATTTAATTCATTAGTTTTCATTACCTAGTAACATGTCAACCGATGATTCAAAGATTTTTCACTCGACCTTTTTCAACTCGTAACCTCTGAAATACGAAAAACTATGTTTATCAAAATTTTTACACGTTGATTTACACGTTGCTTATTTGTGCAGTGCTCACGAGATTTATGGACAAATGAAAGTACTAAAAATTTTCTATCACTTACGCGATTTATAAAATCATATATGTATAAATTTACCCTTACTTATTTTGGGTTAGTACATACTAAGTTATACCTTCAAGATGATTAAAAATCGCTCCTTTATTGAGTTGTTTTAAGTCAAATAATTTTGTGCAAATGGTACTCGTTATACATACTTCTAAATTTACCAAGAACTTCGTTCCATTTATGTTGTCGCATCAAACGTTTAAAGGTTTTTCAAAACTTCCTCGGTTGATTTTATTAAAGGTTTCCGTATTAGACTACACCATGTAGGGATCACACTTCTTCTCTCCCTCCGTTAGGGATGAAGCTTACTATTAAAATCCTTGTTAAAAACGCTTGAGCCACTTTGGGTGGCAGATTTATAAAAAAAAAATAAAAAATTTGTTAGGAAGTCTTTGTACTCGAAAAATCTTCCTTTTAAGGTTAAACATGGCAAAATCGCGGGCCGATAAATCAGTTTTCTGAGGTACACTCAATGGTCACCCCATTGTAGGAAGGGCACTAGGTGGGTTTCTATTCTCAATATTTCACGGCTAATCGCAACATCCTCGTAAAAATCATATCTATGAATTAGTAGGTTGAGGTACAAGGAATGGTTTTGAGATTCTTTTCACTTAGAGTAAACCGTTCTTTACGACCAAGGGTCCACGTATCTTCTTGTCCGCGCATCTCCTTAAGTATAAGGATAAATTCAGAACAAACCGCTCGAAGAGTTCACCCTGGTTCAAAGATCACACCTTTCGTGCGATTCTCTTTCGGAAATGTAAAGTAACATACTTTAGGAATCTATGAATCTTGTTATCCTCTTAGAAGGGACTGCTTAAAACATCTGTAATACGGATATGGTTACTATACACATTCCTTTCTTCGTTGGTTGCAACTATATGTTGTTCTAGTTAATGTTAACCCTAACTTCAACATGTAACTGAAAGGATAAAGTTACATTATGGAACTGTTCTTTCATTCCATCTAAGGATAAGTTCACCTGCAGTATGGTAAACTGGATGATATCCTTCATTGTTCGTTCAGACCGTCCTGAAGGCACTATAGATAATTATGGCTTGCATTGCATATAAGTCCGATTATTCACTTTCAGCAAAAGTTTCAATTCATATAGTCAAATGAAACGTTCTTAAATATCGAGTTCTTTATGCCTATGGTCTCTTTCCGAAATCAAGGGGTTAGTAAAATCCGTGGCTAACACTATCCAGACATCAAATCGCATGGTTATGATCACCATGTTTTCCATCCTACCTATCAGCTTTGTATTGCGACATAAGCGCTCAATGTTTTAGATGAGTTTAGTAACATTCATGATGTATTTCATGCATTCAGCTTACTAAAGATGCCTGTAAGGCTAAAAACATCATCTTTTCTTTTGTGGATATATTCAGACAACATACTCATGTTAACCAGAAACGAAATCAATTTATTGATCTCCTAAGAGACTTAATTAATAGCATATACCTATTCTTACTTTTATACGCCGGAGTACCTTTCAAGGTAAATAGCTCACTTTTTAGCCCACGAATCTTTCGGAACTTTGATATGCTACTTCTTATTTAAATACGGTACCATTTTTTTTGTCACTCCTCAAATTTCGGGACGAAATTTCCATTAACAGGTGGGTAATGTAACGACCTGGCTTTTTCGACTTGCTTTTGTGCCTTATGTTTTTGCGAAACTGCGTATTTGTGCGTACTGTGTTACTTTATACTCTGGAAACTTGATTTACGTGGTATACTTCCATTTATATGTTAAAACGTGCCTTAGAGTACGTAGGATACATAACTTGATCATTGGAAGCCTTTATAACCGTTAGTGTTATTTGACATTTCGAATAAACCGCGAACTTGCGCGCACATTTAACTTTTGTCATAATCGGAATATTATGACTGCGAAATATTAATTATTATTTTATAATAATAATTACCTGGGTTTTTGGATGCTTAATTACGCGTAGTAATTTAATTATGCACAATAGTTAGTCTTGTTGGACTTTCTACCTTGTTGGGCTCAAGCCCACCCTACTCTAGCTAGTGACCCAATTAATTAGCCCTTGTCCATGTCATCAATCCTTTTCAAATTCCTTGCTTATAAATACTAGCCCTTGTCCATGTCATCAATCCTTGTCAAATTCCTTGCTTATAAATACTAGCCCTTGTCCATGTCATCAATCCTTGTCAAATTCCTTGCTTATAAATACTAACCCTTGTCCATGTCATCAATCCTTGTCAAATTCCTTGCTTATAAATACTAGCCATTTACCTCTCATTCAAATCACTTGCTCATTTGGTTTTCACACACACTTGTTCTTTCTTTCTTTCCTTTCTAGTATTGCTTGTAAGTCTTCTTTTTCTTCTTCTTTTCCTTTCATTTTCGTGGCCATCATCATCATATTATGGAGATCAAAGTTCCTTTTAGCTTTGATCTTGCTTATATCTTGTTGATTCAAGCATGAATCTTTCAAGAACATGGAAGATTCAAGCTTTCTAGCTTTGAATCTTCACCAACTTTGTAGATTCATCTTTCTTTTACTTTAATCTTGTTATTTTGTGATAAAGATTCAAACTTTTGTTTGTTATCTTCATATATCTTAAAGATCCAAGCTTTATGCTTCAAGATCTTCAAGAACACTAAAGGTTCAAGCTTTCTAGCTTTGTGACCTTATAAATTTTGTGAAAGGGATCCAAGCTATCTAGCTTAGGGTTCCATCACCTCTTTTGACTTAGATCATGTTCATACTTGTTTGATTGATGTAAAGTTTGTAACTTTGTTTGTAAATAGGACTTGTAATTGTGTTAAGACTAAGGATATGATGTAACCTTGGTTCATCATCCATCTAAGACTCTTAAATGAGTTGTGTTACCACTTGGTCTTAACATATTGTGTATTGATGGTAGAATATTGGTCAAAAGTGATGCTAAACCATCAACGAGTTGTACACTTGAAGCTACAGCATCAAGGATGAGAACCGTGATGAGCATCAAGCACCAAGAACCTCACCGGAGCACTTGTCCACTGATTTTCGTATCTGATCACACCACCTGGGCTACTGGAAAGTTGATTTTCAGTTAGTTCGGTTCGAGTAGATGATTTTCCGTTTATGCCTCATCTTAATCCGAGTTACGGTTTAGGATTTATGGCCCTCCGAGAGTCACTACACCCTATTAACGTTGTGCTGAAATTTCTGACCTACTCGCACTTAAACCGTCACCACGGTCAAACGAAGACGAGTTACGTTCTGAAAATTGGTCAGCGGTTAGGGGACTCACATACGGAGCCATAGCCACTGACTATCCATCTTTTCAATTTACGTAGAGGTCGCAGCAGCTGACCGAAGTCAGTCTATTGTTTCGATCTCTATTCTTGTCGAACTTACTTAGCTTTTATGATGATGAATGATGATGATGATGACACTTAAACTTACTTTATGCACTATTAGAATTTATAAAAACAACCTACTGACCTAGTAACCCTTGATTTAGGTTGACGACCTTTCGGACAGACTTACTACTTGCGTACTTTCATTACCGACTTTACCGCTTTTATCACTGTGAGTTATAGCATTCCCTTTTTACTTTAACTTATTTTGGGAACTGAGAATACATGCGGATTTTATGTTTTACATACTAGGCACGAGTACTTAAACTTATATATGTGTGGGTTATACAACGGTAGAAACATTCCCTTTAGCTCGGTAACGTTTAGTCATTGGTTTTTGAACCGGTGAACGCGAATCTTAGATATGGTTCCATAGGGTTTGACATCCCCACTCGGGCTAGTCGCGCTAGCATTTAACGAGTGTTTAATACTTCGTGAATATACGCACTTTCCAAGTGTACTTTCAGGGGGTTATAAACGTTAAGTCTAGTTACCGGGTGCCCACGGTTATACATATACTTTATCATACTGATTTGAATTATTGATTTGAAATGCTTGTTTGAAGCACTGAAATCTCGTGGCCTACATTACATTACTGAATACAAACAAACTATAGCTCACCAACATTCGTGTTGACTTTTTAAGCATGTATTTCTCAGGTGTTTAGACGTCGTTGCTTCTGCTGTTAGCCTTGCTGTTCTAGTCTCGGTGTATAGACTTGTTGTGTTAGACTTCCGCTGCATTACTTAGAGATGTCTCAAGCATGAAACTTTTACTTTGCATTCCCAACTTATGTTATTTTCAAAACAATAGCTTTGTAATGACCTTAGTATCATGTACTCATGTTAATGTTTCCTATTCATCTTTTGTAAAACGTTATCTGTTCATGAATGCAAAACTGGTTTTCAAACAGCATATAGTGTTTGACCTTGTAATGATCCTGTTGTTGATGTATCGTACACGATGATTTTGTACGGGGCGTCACAGTCGTGCTTGATTTAGCTTGGCAATGGGCTAAAAATCCAAGTCGCGACTTAGATTTAGCTTGGCAGTGGCCTAGAAAACCAAGTCGTGACTTGGTTTGCTAGGTGACGACCAGGCCGTGGCTATTATTTCTCGGTCACGACTTGGTTTCGGGGCCATGACTTGGTGTTTGGCTTCGTGTTATAGGGTCACTCGTTACTTGTAATCACTCTCCGGCTTCGCTAGGCAACCTCTAGTAGCATGCACTTTCCCACCCCAAATCTGGGTACCTGGGCATGGAGTGGACATGGTACCCCCTATATATACATATTGCACAAAAAGTGAAGTGACAGGAATAGACATTGATTTTCTGAGGAGTCTTAATTTTTTCAAATGCACGACGTACCGCTTGATTTAGCTTGGCAATTGGCTATTAATCCAAGTCGCGACTAAGATTTAGCTTGGCAGTGGCCTAGAAAACTAAGTCGCGACTTGGTTTGCTAGGTGACGACCAGGCCATGGCTCATATTTCTCGGTCACGACTTGGTTTTTGGGGCCACGACTTGGTGTTTGGCTTCGTTTTATAGGGTCACTCGTTACTCGTAATCGCTCTCCGGCTTCGCTAGGCAACCTCTAGTAGCATGCACTTTCCGACCCCACATCTGGGTACCAGGGCATGGAGTGGACATGGTACCCCCTATATATACATATTGCACAAAAAGTGAAGTGACAGGAACAGACATTGATTTTCTGAGGAGTCATAATTTTTTCAAATGCACGACGTCGCGCTTGATTTAGCTTGGAAATGGGCTATAAATCCAAGTCACGACTAAGATTTAGCTTGACAGTGGCCTAGAAAACTAAGTCGCGACTTGGTTTGCTAGGTGACGACCAGGCCATGGCTCATATTTCTCGATTACGACTTGGTTTTTGGGGCCACGACTTGGTGTTTGGCTTCATGTTATAGGGTCACTCATTACTCGTAATCGCTCTCCGGCTTCGCTAGGCAACCTCTATTGCCTTGCACTTTCCGACCCCTTGTCTGGGTACCAGGGCATGGAGTGGACATGGTACCCCCTATATATACATATTACACAAAAAGTGAAGTGACAGGAACAGACATTGATTTTCTGAGGAGTCATAATTTTTCATACAGTGCTCAAATCATGTCGGATCGACCCGAAATTTTGCACGACTCTTACGTTTGATGAAACAAATTGATTCTCGGGTTCCGAAGTTTCATTGGCATGTCATTCTGAGCTGCGGAGTTCGGGCTAGCCTTTGTTTCCTGCGACCGAGGTGATTTGGTTAAAGTGCGCATGAAGTGATTTGGGTTTCCGTGAAACCTTGTATAGTTGGTATGTACGTTGTATGGTCTTGATGTCGAAACCAGCTTTCGACCACCTCATCCGATAATTAATCGACCGAGAACATTATACGACGGAGGTCCCGTACGTCAACCACAGTCGATACGTGAGTGGTTAGTATCGACCGGGAACATTATACGTTGGAGATTTCGTAGTATCGACAGAGAACCAAGTCCGACACCATTATACGTCGACTTTCTACAACCACATCCGAGATCACTCGTGTGTCTAGACTCGATCTAGAACATTATACATCTCTAACGAGTTTTCGCCATGTCACCCGAACCCTTCTTAAGGTGTGAGCTTCGAGTCGAGTCGTGGTACATCATGGAAAGTCAGGGCAGGTGTGACCACCCATGGTAGGCAAGGTAAGTTAGCTATAAAGGATTAAAAAGGGACATTTATTTCGAGTGCGATCAAACCAGCACTAACGCACCGGATCCCATCAGAACTCCGCAGTTAAGCGTGCTTGGGCGAGAGTAGTACTAGGATGGGTGACCCCCTGGGAAGTCCTCGTGTTGAACCCCTTTTTTTACTATGATTTTTCGTCCAGGGTTACCATCGAATCGGGCAACAACCATCGCCCGAGCACGACTCCGACCATCAGGGCAACGAAATAAGGCTTACAACACTTGGTTCACTTTTCACCAAGACATGACGATCAACCATAAGCTAGGCGGGCATCGTCGCACAAACATGACTTCGATGAGCATGGCAACGCAATAAGGCTCACAACACTTGGTGAAATTTCACCAAGTCAAGGCGCGCAGCCTCTTGTAAGAAAACATGGAGATTTTTTGAAACAACCCAACCCGTATTAAAACCGGTCCATAAAAATTTTTCCTTTTAATACTCGTTAAATAATACTTTAGGTCCCAATACACAATTTCCAAAACATATTTGTTACCGAAGTAAGTTCAACGAACTTAAAACATACATTAATAATTTAAACTCCTTAATACAATAATATGTTATTTAAAACATAACCCGAGCATGGTGATTTGGGACTACGCTACCCAAATCCTAATCGAGTCCAAAAACAAGATCTTCTAAAGCAACCTAGCCAAGATCTCTAATCCCCAAGCTTACCCGAGCCGCCAAGCATGCGAACCTATAAAAATGTAAACAACGAGAGGGTAACCTAATGCTTAGTGAATGCAATACTTATACGCATACATACATAATCCAATTACTTGCATACACCTACACAACAACACAATATCATTAGCATACCACAATAAACGAATACACGAATAATCATACGTACAATGCTAGTAGAACATACACAACCCAATATACACAATGTCGACATTCGACTCGATGGTGGCCGACGAAGAGCGGTAGGTCAAATACGTTAACCACTCACCACCCATCGCAACACGTACGTGGTCGACGAAGAGCGGTAGGTCAAATACGTTAACCACTCACCACTACGCACCATGAGGCCGACGAAAAGTGCAACCGAAACTGATAATGCTAAAAACGAACATATATTTCATAGCATTATTCCTCAAGAAAGACAAGCTTTTAGTTGCAATTGTTCTATTTACAAGAGATATTCGTTTAAATAATAAAAGGTGAAGACAAAAGACAGATTCGACAAATTGAAGACGCAAACGACCAAAAAGCTCAAAAGTACAAAAGACAATCAAAAAGGTTCCAATTATTGATAAGAAACGTCTCGAAATCACAAGAGTACAAGATTCAAAACGCAAAGTACAAGATATTAAATTGTACGCAAGGACGTTCGAAAATCCGGAACCGGGACTAGAGTCAACTCTTAACGCTCGACGCAACGGACTAAAAATTACAAGTTAACTATGTATATAAATATAATATATTATATAATTAATTATATTAATTATATATATATTATATATATATAATAAAAACCGTCGGCAGCAAGAAACTCCAAGGGTGTGAGCCGTAAATACCTCTCCGCGACTCGCGGAGTTTTAAGGGCATTTTGCCGCGAGTCGCGGAGCCCCAAAAATCAAGTCTGGCTATAAAGCAAACCGAATTCTGATCAAATTTCATATCTTATTTCTCAATCTCTCTCTCAATATATACGATATATATATATATATAATTTATATTTTAATTTTAATTTTAATTTTAAATCCTAATAATAAGGGTATGTTAGCGAATGTTGTAAGGGTGTAAGTCGAAATTCTGTCCGTGTAACGCTACGCTATTTTTAATCATTGTAAGTTATGTTCAACCTTTTTATATTAATGTCTCGTAGCTAAGTTATTATTATGCTTATTTAAAACGAAGTAATCATGATGTTGGGCTAATTACTAAAATTGGGTAATTGGGCTTTGTACCATAATTGGGGTTTGGACAAAAGAACGACACTTGTGGAAATTAGACTATGGGCTAATAATGGGCTTTATATTTGTTTAACTAAATGAAAGTTTGTTAATGTTAATATAAAGATTTACAATTGGGCGTCCCTATAAATTACCATATACACTCGATCGGACACGATGGGCGGGGTATTTATATGTACGAATAATCGTTCATTTAACCGGACACGGGAATGGATTAATAGCCACTAGAATAATTAAAACAGGGGTGAAATTACATTCAAGGGTAATTGGTGTAATTGTTAACAAAGTAGTAAAACCTTGGTTTACACGCAGTCGATTACCTGGTGTATTCATTAAACAAAGTATTAAAACCTTGTTACAATTCGAATCCCCAATTAGTTGGAATATTTATCTTCGGGTATAATAATAATTTGACAAGGACACTTGCAATTTATATTTATGACTGATGGACTGTTATGGACAAAAACCAGACGGACATATTAAATAATCCAGGACAAAGGACAATTAACCCATGGGCATAAAACTAAAATCAACACGTCAAACATCATGATTACGGAAGTTTAAATAAGCATAATTCTTTTATATCATATTTAATTTCCTTTATTTTATATTTAATTGCACTTCTAATTATCGCACTTTTATTTATTTTATTTTATCGCACTTTTAATTATCTTACTTTTTAATTATCGCAAGTTTATTTTATCGCATTTTTATTATTCGCAATTTCATTATCGTTATTTACTTTACGCTTTAATTTAAAGTCTTGTATTTATTTTTTTTACATTAGGTTTTAACTGCGACTAAAGTCTTAAAATCGACAAACCGGTCATTAAACGGTAAAAACCCCCCTTTATAATAATAATATTACTTATATATATTTGTATTTTTATAAAAGTAAACTAATATAGCGTTGAGCTTTGTTTAAAGATTTCCCTGTGGAACGAACCGGACTTACTAAAAACTACACTACTGTACGATTAGGTACACTGCCTATAAGTGTTGTAGCAAGGTTTAAGTATATCCATTCTATAAATAAATAAATATCTTGTGTAAAATTGTATCGTATTTAATAGTTTTTCCTAGTAAAATAATAACTATTTTATATACACCTCGCTTCGCATCAAGTATATTTTTGGCGCCGCTGCCGGGGAACTATCTTAAAAGCCGGAAGCGCAACGCTAATATAAAAAAAAAAAAAAAAAAAAGATTTTTAGTTACTTTTATTAAAAATTCGCTTTTGTAAAAATACGTTTTAATTATTCAAAAATATAAAAAGAAAAACAAAAATATATGTATTTTTAAGATTTTGTAAATATTTAAGTTTTATAAGTTTCTTTATTTCTATTTTAGTTTATAAAAATATAAGTTTTATTTTAAAATCGTTTATTTAAATATAAAAAACAGAAAACATAAAATAAAAAAAAAAATAAAGAAAACGCGTAAAAACTCAACCCTGTCAGCTGAATTTCTGAACCCCGCGACTCGCGGGGTTTTCCTCATTTATCACCGCAACTCGCGGAGACCTTCTGACACACGGACAAAACCCTAATCAAGCATTGATTACGGGTTATTTTTAATTATTATTAATTATTAAACCTAATTATAATTATTATTATTATTATTTTTAGTTTTAGTTTTATTTTTACTTTTTATTTATTTATGTATTTAGTATTAATTATGTTTTTATTAAATTGTAAAATTAGTAGTTTTATAAAATAATTAATATAAAAATAATATTTTTTATAAAAATTGTACTTTTTACAACTTTTTGTATATTTTTATATTTTGTCCCTTTTTAATCGTTGTAGCGTAATATTTGTATTTTTTAGCTCATATTTAATTTTAAACTTAGTTTTAGCTATAGTTATTTTTACTCCTATATTTTTAGGCTTTGCCGTAGAATTCCTTAAGTGCTTTTTCTTTAGACTAAGATTTAGGTGCTTTAGAATTTTGCGACGCCTTTTAAAGTTTTAGTTTCTTTTTAAGTTATTTCCATTTGGGATTTAGTTTTTCCTGTAAGCTTTAATATTTTTAGACCTTTTACTATGTATCAATTATCATTTCAATTAGTAATTTCAATTTGCGATTATAATTTTAAGTTAGTTGTAGTAATAAGGTTAAATTAGTTAAGTATTTTTAAGTTTTTATAAGTTTCTTTTATTTTTCCGTCACCTTTTATTTTTCAATCATTTTTTTTCTTTTTCGACCTTTTTCGACGAACTCTTTTTCTCTCTTATTTCTCGCCATTCTAGTTTTTAGGACTTAGAATTTTTTTCTACTTCTTATCTAAATTTCTTAAAATTACGAAAATTTATTTTGAGTGGTTAAATTGATAGACATCAAAATTTTCTGGTTCGTAGTAATAGTTGGATTTGTACGTGGACCGGGTTATTGGAGCCAAACAGTCCTCAATTATATTGAGACCAAACGAATCCTGCCCCTCTGCTGCATCTTTTGGCTATTCGAAACGTGGGCAAAATCAGAAAAGTCTATTGATTGGATAACTTATTATAATTTTTCTTTCCTTTTAAAAACTAATAGGATATTCTGTGAATGCACCGAGCAAGACGTTCATCACCTTTTGTACGTTCACCACCTGTAACTCGATCAAGACATCGTTTAACAAATATAACCGCCGTTGATTTTTCTTTAGAATCGTCATCCAGTCGACCAAGTACTTCAGTTCAAATTACCGATAATCCATTTTTTGAACCCAACCTCACAATTGAGAATCCAGAAAATATTCAGGAACGGTTCATAGATCCTGAACCATTAAACTTTCCTCCGGAACCACCAATCATTCAAACAGAGATTGTTGAGGAACGAACTATTAAATCAGAATCATCTATTGATACCGATTCAACAAATTCAATTATGGAGAATCTGGAACCTTTAAGTATGGAAGACCGAATGAGAGCTAAACGCACTGGCCAAGGTCACGCAATTACTCATCCAGACATTAATGCGCCAGATTATGAAATCAAAGGACAAATTTTACACATGGTGACTAATCAATGCCAATTTAGTGGTGCGCCGAAGGAAGATCCAAATGAACATCTACGTACCTTTAATAGGATCTGCACACTATTTAAAATACGAGAAGTGGAGGATGAACAGATATATCTCATGTTATTTCCCTGGACTTTAAAGGGAGAAGCCAAAGATTGGTTGGAATCGTTACCTGAAGGGGCGATCGATACATGGGACGTTTTAATTGATAAATTTCTTAAACAATTCTTTCCTGCATCTAAAGCCGTAAGACTTCAAGCAGAAATTGTTACGTTCACACAGAAGCCAAATGAAACTCTATATGAGGCGTGGACAAGATATGGAAAATTGTTAAGAGGATGTCCGCAACATGGTTTAGACACCTGTCAAATAGTACAAATATTCTACCAAGGATGCGACATCACTACAAGAAAAGACATAGATATAGCAGCTGGTGGTTCTATTATGAAAAAAACCGAAACTGATGCGTACAAAATTATTGATAATACTGCTTCCCACTCACATGAGTGGCATCAAGAAAAAGATATCATTAGATCATCTAAAGCAGCTAGAGCCGATTCTAGCCATGACTTAGATTCCATTTCAGCAAAGATAGATGCTTTCGAAAGACGAATAGAAAAGATGACTAAAGATATTCACTCAATACGAATTAGTTGTGAGCAGTGTGGAGGACCACATTTGACAAAAGATTGTCTAAGTATTGAATTAACAATGGAACAAAGAGAGAATATTTCATACATAAACCAAAGGCCTGGAAATAATTATCAGAATAATTATCAACCGCCAAGACCGATTTACAATCAAAACCAGAATTATAACCGAAATATTCCATACAACAACCAACAAGGTCCTAGCAATCAACAAGTATCCAATAATACTTACAATCAGCAAAGACCTAATTTTCAAAACAAACCACCACAACAAACCGATGATAAAAAGCCGAATTTAGAAGATATGATGACGAAGCTAGTTGAAACTCAAACGCAGTTTTTCACATCTCAAAAACAAACCAATGAACAAAATGCTCAAGCATTTAGAAATCAACAAGCTTCTATTCAAAATCTGGAACAAGAAGTAAGTAACCTAGCAAGGTTAATAGGTGAAAGAAAACCGGGAAGTTTACCTAGTGATACAAATGCTAACCCCCGGAATGAAATAGCTAAAGCTATTACCACAAGAAGTGGTACAACACTTAAACCACCTGAAATACCTGTAACTTCTGATGAAACTATTCCTACTCCACAAGAACCACAACCTGATCAAGATAAGGAACAAGAACCGGTAGTTGAAAAGGTTAATGAAGATAACACAGTTAAGGATAAACCTTATGTTAAACCATACCAACCACCACTTCCTTATCCGAGTAAAATGAAGAAAGAAAAACTTGAAGCCGAGCAATCCAAATTCTTGGATATGTTTAAACAGATAAATGTAAATCTTCCTTTCATTGATGTGATTTCAGGAATGCCAAGATATGCTAAATTCTTGAAAGATCTAATCACGAATAGAAAGAAAATGGAAGAACTCTCGGCTGTTACTATGAATGCAAATTGTTCAGCAGTGCTGTTGAATAAGATACCAGAAAAACTATCTGATCCAGGAAGTTTCACAATTCCATGTTTTCTGGGTAGTCTTAGTTCAATAGAAGCATTGGCAGACTTAGGTGCTTGTATAAATCTAATGCCGTATTCACTATACGCTAAACTAGACCTTGGAGAATTGAAACCAACAAGAATAAGCATACAACTAGCCGATCGATCAATAAAATATCCTAGAGGGATAATGGAGAACATGCTAGTTAAAGTTGGTACTTTAGTATTTCCAGTAGATTTTGTTGTTTTGGACATGGAAGAAGATTCTCAAGTTCCTCTAATATTAGGAAGACCATTCTTAAACACGGCTAAAGCAATGATAGACGTGTTCGGTAAGAAACTGACCCTAAGTATAGAGGATGAGAGTGTTACCTTTTCAGTTGATAGAGCAATGCAACAACCACAATCTGCAGATGATACATGTTATTATATTCAAACTATAGATGCACATGCAGAATTATTAGAAGAATTTCCAGAATTACAAGGAACAGGAGAATGTTCTTTAGGAGAAGGTAATGAACCAATTGATGAAGCTGAAATGTTAGCTACACTTATAGCTAATGGATATGAACCAACAACAGAAGAAATTCAAATGCTAAAAGAAGAAGACAGATATCGATATAAATCATCGATAGAAGAACCTCCGAAATTAGAGTTAAAGCCACTTCCAAACCATTTGGAATACGCTTATTTACATGGTGAATCTGAATTACCTGTAATAATATCGTCTTCTCTTACTGAAAATGAGAAATCACAACTCATTTCTGTGTTGAAAGCTCATAAACCAGCCATTGCATGGAAGATTCATGATATTAAAGGAATAAGTCCTTCGTATTGCACACATAAAATCCTTATGGAAGAAGGTCATAAAACGTATGTGCAACGCCAACGAAGACTAAATCCTAATATGCAAGATGTAGTTAAGAAAGAGATTATTAAACTGCTAGATGCAGGTTTAATTTACCCAATTTCTGATAGTCCATGGGTAAGCCCGGTTCAATGCGTGCCTAAGAAGGGTGGCATGACTGTCATTACAAATGAGAAAAATGAGCTTATTCCTACTAGGACTGTAACAGGATGGCGTGTATGTATTGATTATAGAAAATTAAATGACGCCACCAGAAAAGATCACTTTCCCTTACCTTTCATAGATCAAATGTTGGAAAGATTAGCCGGAAATAGTTACTATTGTTTCCTAGATGGATTTTCCGGATATTTTCAAATTCCAATAGCACCCGAAGACCAAGAGAAAACCACATTCACGTGCCCTTATGGTACTTTTGCTTACAAACGCATGCCATTTGGACTTTGTAACGCCCCTGCAACCTTTCAAAGGTGTATGATGGCGATTTTTCATGACATGATAGAAGAATGCATGGAAGTATTCATGGATGACTTTTCAGTCTTCGGTGATACATTTAAATCATGTCTAGTTAATCTGGAACGAATGCTAATTAGATGCGAAAAATCAAATCTAGTACTTAATTGGGAGAAATGCCATTTCATGGTTAAAGAAGGCATCGTTCTTGGACATAAAATTTCAAAAGAAGGAATTGAAGTGGATAGAGCTAAAGTAGATGTAATTGCTAAACTTCCACATCCCACCAATGTTAGAGGAGTTAGGAGTTTTCTAGGGCATGCCGGTTTTTACCGACGTTTCATAAAAGATTTTTCTAAAATTGCCACTCCTATGAATAAACTCCTAGAAAAGGATGCGCCATTCATCTTTTCAGATGAATGTATCAAATCTTTTAATATTCTTAAAGAAAAACTCACTAATGCGCCGATCATGATAACACCAAATTGGAATCTACCATTTGAACTAATGTGCGATGCAAGTGATTTTGCAATGGGAGCCGTTTTAGGACAAAGGATTGAAAAACGATTTCAACCTATATATTATGCTAGTAAGACATTACAAGGAGCACAAACGAACTATACAACTACTGAAAAAGAACTCCTTGCTATTGTCTTTGCTTTTGACAAATTTCGATCATATCTAGTTCTAGCAAAAACGGTGGTCTATACCGACCATTCTGCTCTTAGATACCTATTTTCAAAACAAGATGCTAAACCAAGATTAATCCGTTGGATCTTACTCTTACAAGAGTTTGATATTGAAATCCGAGATAAAAAGGGAGCAGAAAATCTCGCCGCTGATCATCTTTCTCGTCTTGAAAATCCCGAATTAGAAGTTCTGAATGAATCGGCCATACAAGACAACTTTCCTGATGAATATCTATTGAAGATAGATTATAAAGAAATCCCATGGTTTGCAGACTATGCAAACTACTTAGTTTGTGGATTCCTTGAAAAAGGATTATCGTACCAAAGACGAAAGAAATTCTTCAGTGATATAAAACACTATTTCTGGGAAGATCCACATCTGTTTAAAAGTTGTCCCGATGGAATAATACGCCGATGCGTATTTGGAGATGAAGCTAGTAAAATTTTAAACCATTGTCACACAGGACCAACAGGAGGGCATTATGGGCCTCAACTAACAGCAAGAAAAGTTTATGAAGCTGGATTCTATTGGCCTACAATTTACAAAGACGCACACCTTCTTTGCAAATCCTGTGATGCATGTCAAAGGACCGGAAAAATAAGTCAACGTGATGAAATGCCACAAAATATCATCCAAGTATGTGAAGTATTTGACATTTGGGGTATTGACTTTATGGGTCCATTTCCAAAATCTCATAATAATCTATATATACTCGTAGCCATTGATTATGTAACTAAATGGGCGGAAGCACAAGCTCTCCCAACTAACGATGCACGAGTTGTAGTCCACTTTTTAAAACGTCTTTTTGCAAGGTTTGGAACACCGAAAGCTTTAATAAGTGATCGGGGTACTCATTTCTGTAATAATCAACTTGAGAAAGTTCTTAAAAGATATGGAGTAACTCATAAAATCTCCACCGCATATCATCCACAAACAAGTGGACAAGTTGAAAATACCAACCGAGCTTTAAAACGTATTCTAGAGAAAACCGTAGGATCAAATCCGAAGGAATGGTCCATTAAATTGGAGGATGCACTCTGGGCTTTTAGAACAGCCTACAAAACTCCAATTGGAACCACACCTTTTAGACTTGTGTATGGAAAAGCATGTCATCTTCCAGTAGAAATTGAACACAAAGCATTTTGGGCTTTGAAGACATGTAATCTTGATTTACATGAAGCCGGACGTCTACGATTAAGTCAACTAAACGAATTAGAAGAATTAAGACATGAAGCATACGAAAATTCGTTAATCTATAAAGAAAGAACGAAGAAATGGCATGATAAAAGAATCAGAAGTTCAAAAGAATTCAAAGAAGGAGACAGAGTTCTTCTTTTCAATTCACGATTCAAGCTATTTCCTGGAAAATTGAAATCAAGATGGTCTGGACCATTCATAGTCAAAAGAGTTTTCCCATACGGAACGATAGAATTAATAAATTCAAATGGGATTGAATTTAAAGTTAATGGTCACAGAGTTAAACATTACATACATGGTCCGATGGAAGTCGACAACGAAGTTAATCACAATTTCGACACCACAGCTAACTAAGTGTGGGGAGAATCAAGTCTGTAAAGGATAATATGTATTTCTGTTAGAGTTAGATTGTCTGTTTTCGTGTAGTTCTCGAAAATGGAACACGTATGGTCTTTCCCTAGCAGACCCTAAAGAACTAGTCTTCTCCCCCCATTCTGAATTTTTATTTTTTTAGGTTTTTTACGAAATGAAGACTGCCTGTGAACTAAACCATGGTCTAATGCTACACGCTTTGATCACTAAAAGAAATAATGATATACTACCGAGTGAATTAGTATCAGTAATCAGAGAAAGAATGGACGGAGTTAGAAAAGGATCCAGATGCGAAGATAATAAGTTACAATTTGGTAAAGGAAAATCAAAATCCGTAGCGAAAAGAAGAGCACGACACCTAGAACGATGTCACAAATGCGGAAAATGGTCACATGGAGGTAAATGTTCAAATAATCAAACCTATTCAAATACCGAATTTGTTACTTTATGCAGAGACGGACCGTTCATATGTTTAGAAGAAAAGACAATGAATGCTCGAGGTTACGCCTATGCAGCCATGGAAAACCAATTAAACCGACTATCTTATGAATATAATAGATCATATAACTAAGAAATCTATTTCACAGGTATGTCTGTACAGTTTTTATTTTTATTTTTATTTTTAACCTTTTGATAATAAACGCTAATTTGTTCGCTAAAAAGTATTAAATTGGTATTAAATGAAATTAGGTTTGGCGACCGAAATTATTGATATCGTTCAAAAATTTATTACATCACTGCGAAATTTAACGTTTATTCTTAAGGTATAAATATCTTTAATCAATCAACCCAAAATATTTCAAAAATTCGTCATGAGCTAAATTAGGTCTTGGAACCGAAATTACTTTACCGAAAAGAGGGGCGCATATTTTTGATAATATTTGATTGATTAAAAGTGGGATAAAAAGACAAAAAGATTTTTATTTTTACCATGTTTTTAAAATTAATATTTAAATCTTAAATTAATATTGTAAACTTTGTAAAAACAATATTTTTAAAATTGTAAATATTTGAAAAATTAATATAAGTTTGGTATGAATTTATAAATTTTTAAATTAAGTTTGGTGTGAATTTTTAAAATATTAATTTTTAATTTTATGCATTTTAAATTTTGAGTTTGGTGTGAATTTTTAATATTAATTTTGAATTTTATATTTATGTTGTGTGAATTTAAAAACAAAAATTTACTTTATCTCATTAAGTTAAGAATATGATTTTTAAAATTCGTCGTAAGTTGAAGACTAGGTCTTTGAACCGAAATTGCTTTACCCGAGGAAGGGACGAGAACTTTTATTATCATTATTTTTAATCTTATTGATTTAAAGTATGCCAAAAACATAAAAAAACCCAAAAATCTTAGCTTTTAAAACAATCGCTACAAAAAGACAAATTTTAAAATTTTGTCGAGGGACGGACTAGGACATCGATCCGAAACGACCTCGTCCTAAATAACAAGGGAAACAAAATTTTAAAATTAATTTTTAATTGTTTTATAAGTTAAAGATTATAAAAAAAAAAAAAAGGGTAACCTCCGCGACTCGCGGAGTTTGCAATGCAAACCTCCGCGACTCGCGGAGGGACCAAAACCCAGAAAAAAATAAAAACAGCTGAAACGATCAGTACACTCAACAACACAAAAACAACCCGAAAAATACTTCGAAAAATCCACGAAAACCACCGAAAATCACCTCCAAAAATCTCAATTTTTAACCGTTAATCACCAAATTTTTTGCTAAAATCATGTTGAGAAGGATGATATCTAAGAACTACTCAAGAAAAACGGTAAATTTCTACACCTAAACACCATTTAATTCGAATTTTAGTGTTCTTGAGCTATTTTTTTCCCCAATTTGATTTTGATGCTTTTTAGTGTAATTAGACTTAAATTGTTTATGTATTATGCTTGTATAACCTAGATTGATGCTGTTTAACATGATTAGAAGCCTTAAACTTCAAATTTTGAATAATCTAGGGTTTGTGTTCTTGAGCAATTTGGGGCTTTTTGATATAAACAGGTTATGGCCGATTTTTGTCATGAATTGTTGCTAAATTGAGTAGTGTAACATGTCTAGGTAGTTAAATGATCCAAACTTTGAGCCTAAACATGATTTTGAGAATTAAAGTGGACTTTTTCAAGTCCAAAATTCATGAACTTGATTTTTGAAAGATAATGCCATTTGAGACTTGTTTATTTGCTAGTAATGATTATTTTGACATGTTATTTGAGTTGAATGCTTATGAACTTGGTGAAAATTTTCGTATATGCTTATTTGAAAAAGTGTAGATTTGATAAAAATGTGAAAATAAGCTTAAGTTTGATATAAATTGATAATGTCATTGTAATTATTTTGATTGATGATTTTGCTGACACTAATGCATATTTGGGTGCACAAAATTTGTGTTTGATGTGTTTTGCAGAATGAAAGGGGTGAATCTTCATCCCAAGCCCGCCATGCTCCTGCTGAGAACTTGGAACAACTGGAGGTAGATAACTACTACAAGCAGGATGTACCTCATCCAGTCATGACCTTTTCAGATATGCACTTGGAACAGTTGCACCCGAACCTGCGATTTGACAGACTTTGGATAGATTATCCAAAATATCAACGGGGTTTGCATACTCTTCATTCCAAGGTTGTTGAGGTACCGAGGGTCATAGAATGGGGACCCTTAGAAGCTGTAGAATTGGCCGGGCCAATTAGGGAATTACTGGTACAGAGGTATGGTAATTCTTCTTTTAATGACTGGATATGTTTATTCACCATACGCAGACCTGTATATAAAGTATGGTGTGAAGAGTTGTTATGTAGTATAGAGTTGAATGATCGGGTAGCTAGTTTAACCGATCGTTCTTTTATTAGATTTTTGTTAGGCGGTTCGATGCGCCACATGTCTTTACTGGACATGGCTCAGGCTTTACGTATATATACGCCTGAGGAGTTAGCGTCTGCCGATTGTAGAGGATTGATACTAAACGGTAGAAAGATAGATGAGAATTTTGATACACACGGTGTGTGGAGTCAAATGACAAGCCATCACCGTTTCAAAGGGGGAAACTACTCTTATTTGGATATAGATAGAGCCGAATTAAGAGTAATACATAGGTTTTTAGCTAATTCGATTACACAAAGGGGTAAAAACAAAGAAAAGGTAAATGAACAAGATTTGTTTTACCATATGTGTATTCGAGACCCACACAGCGCTGTAAGTATACCATATTGTGTGGGTTATTATTTATCAGCTATGGTTCGGGGGATGCGTCCACATAGCATAATAGGAGGTGGTATTTTTATTACTTTGATTGGTGAATATCTCGGTGTGGATATAAGTCGGGGGGGATTATTAGTAGAAGAGCCGGAACCTCGCGACACTATAGGTTTAAATGTATACCATGGTGCGAAAGTTTTGAAGCGGCGAAATAACGCCGCAGTACGATACAATGGTAGACATCCACAGGTAGAGAGAAACCAGGAACAAGGTAATGTAGGAGGGGGGAATGAGATGCAAGAAATGCATAGGTTTATAGCTTCTCAGGAATACGAAAATGCTAGACAGAGAGCATTTGAAGATTGGCAAGTTCATCAGAACCAGATCATAGCGCATTGCCAACATATAGGTAGAAACTATATTCCTACACCGAAACCCGTCTTCCCTCCTTGGTCGATAGAGATGCAGCCACCATATCCTACGTATGATCCTGCCGAAGCATTCTATAGCACGTATGGTTATGCCTGGAACCCCTATTGGTACCAATATCATCCTTAGTTTACTTATTATTTTTATTATTTTGTAATTTGTAATTATTGATATGTTTAATACTTTTGTTAATATTGTAATCATTTTTATAATTATCTAACTTTTATTCTTAGATTTTAATAATTTTTGAATGTGGGGTAATAAACCAAACTTCAAAAATATGTATATATGTTTGCAGTTTATCTTATGTACAAAACAGGGTAAAACAACGCATTTTCAAAGACTGGCATTAAGTTCAGCAAAAGCAACTAATTTTGACGACAAGATGCAAAATATATGTGAAATAACAACAAGACGGGATGAACAAATGATGTGCACCATTTATCATTCAGCAAACAAACGCCAATATATTTGGAAACTTTGGTAAAAATTTAATCATTTTCACACAAATCACCCTCAATAATATAATTTGTTACTGATTTCTTGCAAATGAGGGCATTGCAAGATCTTAAGTGTGGGAAGGGATTAAATTCTTTCGGATTTTAAAATTTTTATATTAAACACTTGGTTACCATTAAAAATACTAGTAAAGCAGTAGTTGTATTAGAATCTAGTGCTCTCTGATAAAAAAGAACAGCCCTAGTCTTATATACTGACTACCCAATTCTAGTAAAATTTTTCAAAATTTTCAATTAAATGAATTAAAATCATGTTTATACATATTTATGAACGATAAAACAAGGTTTTAACACCGAAATTATTGTTACCTCGGAAAGGACATAAATTGAGAAACAAACTAAAATGTTAAAATTCATTTAAAATGGAATAGAGGACGATAAAAAGGAAAATAAAAGCCAAGTGTGGGAAAATTTACCAAGTTATTTTAAACATATGTCACATATATCTGTAACAAATAACTGAAAATACTTTTGCTTTGGACTAAACTAAACTGTTTTACCCGATGAAAGAAAAGAAGAGATGGATCTACACGATGAATCAATTCCATCATTAAAAGGAAGTAAAGTCTTCCGAAAAAGAAACGCGCTTCTTGATTTAGGTCATGAAGTTGTCGTCCAGACCAGCTGTAGGTTGACGAAAAATCTAGAAAAGTCATCACTAAAATCAGCAGGAAATCCACGGACCTCAGCATAAATCAGGGTCTCCAAGTGGTCAGATTTATCCTAACCATGAGAAGGATTTATCTCGTACAATGGGGGGGCACCGTGAAAATTAGCTTGATAAGACTAATGAATCAGATCCCCAGAAAGGATAATCTCCTTAAAGATTAAAAATCAGCTTTTAAGCCTGATATTACTCAATCCTTGAGATTGACCTTAAAGATTGAGAATTACAAACTCATGGAATTCAATGATATCTAAACTCGAGCTTAAACGAGAAAATATTTTGATCAAAATTACAAACCGATTTGTTTTCTGAAAACCCTATTTTCAATGCGTTCATTACCATTGAACGTAAAATCCTAGGAATTCACCTGGAATTCATTAGGTCACCTGAACTAAATCGGGTGTCAACCGTAAGAACGGTGGTTGCATAGCATGGTCAAAGACAGGACTTTGTGCCAAACCGACAAATTATAAGGGTGAGCTTTACTATTGCTCCTACCAAGGATAGTAATTGCGTCCGACACGTTATAAACCATAATCAAAAGCATGTCACGAGACATTGCCTTAACAGTTGCTTGTTCAACGCTTTCCTTTACAACCGGACGGTAGTTTGCCGAAAGGTAATATACGGAACAAGTAAACTGGACGTGTTGCTTTCCAAATACAAGGTTAGCAAGTGGGTGACATAAAACCGCAAGTTTTGAGCTAAAATTTTCAAATCTGAAACCCACCAAACCCACAAAAATATTTTGCAAACACCGGTAAAGGGTTATTCCGGAAAACTTATCTAGGGTAAAAACTAGATTTCAAAAGATCAAATGTTTTCATAAAGATCCAATTTCCTTAATGGATCTAAATTTTTATAGTCATGTGGGACTGTAAACCATATCGTTATTACCATTGTTTATACCGCCGTATAGAAATCACTGATGTACAAAGTGTGAAGAATAAAGAAGTGATTCTAGTATTTCAAGACGATATTGCTTGAGGACAAGCAACGCTCAAGTGTGGGAATATTTGATAATGCTAAAAACGAACATATATTTCATAGCATTATTCCTCAAGAAAGACAAGCTTTTAGTTGCAATTGTTCTATTTACAAGAGATATTCGTTTAAATAATAAAAGGTGAAGACAAAAGACAGATTCGACAAATTGAAGACGCAAACGACCAAAAAGCTCAAAAGTACAAAAGACAATCAAAAAGGTTCCAATTATTGATAAGAAACGTCTCGAAATCACAAGAGTACAAGATTCAAAACGCAAAGTACAAGATATTAAATTGTACGCAAGGACGTTCGAAAATCCGGAACCGGGACTAGAGTCAACTCTTAACGCTCGACGCAACGGACTAAAAATTACAAGTTAACTATGTATATAAATATAATATATTATATAATTAATTATATTAATTATATATATATTATATATATATAATAAAAACCGTCGGCAGCAAGAAACTCCAAGGGTGTGAGCCGTAAATACCTCTCCGCGACTCGCGGAGTTTTAAGGGCATTTTGCCGCGAGTCGCGGAGCCCCAAAAATCAAGTCTGGCTATAAAGCAAACCGAATTCTGATCAAATTTCATATCTTATTTCTCAATCTCTCTCTCAATATATACGATATATATATATATAATTTATATTTTAATTTTAATTTTAATTTTAAATCCTAATAATAAGGGTATGTTAGCGAATGTTGTAAGGGTGTAAGTCGAAATTCTGTCCGTGTAACGCTACGCTATTTTTAATCATTGTAAGTTATGTTCAACCTTTTTATATTAATGTCTCGTAGCTAAGTTATTATTATGCTTATTTAAAATGAAGTAATCATGATGTTGGGCTAATTACTAAAATTGGGTAATTGGGCTTTGTACCATAATTGGGGTTTGGACAAAAGAACGACACTTGTGGAAATTAGACTATGGGCTAATAATGGGCTTTATATTTGTTTAACTAAATGAAAGTTTGTTAATGTTAATATAAAGATTTACAATTGGGCGTCCCTATAAATTACCATATACACTCGATCGGACACGATGGGCGGGGTATTTATATGTACGAATAATCGTTCATTTAACCGGACACGGGAATGGATTAATAGCCACTAGAATAATTAAAACAGGGGTGAAATTACATTCAAGGGTAATTGGTGTAATTGTTAACAAAGTAGTAAAACCTTGGTTTACACGCAGTCGATTACCTGGTGTATTCATTAAACAAAGTATTAAAACCTTGTTACAATTCGAATCCCCAATTAGTTGGAATATTTATCTTCGGGTATAATAATAATTTGACAAGGACACTTGCAATTTATATTTATGACTGATGGACTGTTATGGACAAAAACCAGACGGACATATTAAATAATCCAGGACAAAGGACAATTAACCCATGGGCATAAAACTAAAATCAACACGTCAAACATCATGATTACGGAAGTTTAAATAAGCATAATTCTTTTATATCATATTTAATTTCCTTTATTTTATATTTAATTGCACTTCTAATTATCGCACTTTTATTTATTTTATTTTATCGCACTTTTAATTATCTTACTTTTTAATTATCGCAAGTTTATTTTATCGCATTTTTATTATTCGCAATTTCATTATCGTTATTTACTTTACGCTTTAATTTAAAGTCTTGTATTTATTTTTTTTACATTAGGTTTTAACTGCGACTAAAGTCTTAAAATCGACAAACCGGTCATTAAACGGTAAAAACCCCCCTTTATAATAATAATATTACTTATATATATTTGTATTTTTATAAAAGTAAACTAATATAGCGTTGAGCTTTGTTTAAAGATTTCCCTGTGGAACGAACCGGACTTACTAAAAACTACACTACTGTACGATTAGGTACACTGCCTATAAGTGTTGTAGCAAGGTTTAAGTATATCCATTCTATAAATAAATAAATATCTTGTGTAAAATTGTATCGTATTTAATAGTTTTTCCTAGTAAAATAATAACTATTTTATATACACCTCGCTTCGCATCAGAAACGTTAACACTTACCTCAATCACAAGGATGGCCGACGAAAAGCGAAACCGCTTACCATCCCACGATAAGTGGCCAACGAAGAGCGAATCCCTAAACGAATAACACTCACCACTTACCCATACACACATGTGGCCGACGAAGAGCGATAGGTCAAACGTTAATCACTCGCCACAAAACAAAATATACACATGTGACCGACGAAGAGTGATAGGTCAAACATTAACCACTCGTCACATATCCAAACGCACACATGTAGCCGACGAAGAGTGATAGATCAAACATTAATCACTCGCTACATAACCAATACTAACATGTAACCGACGAAGAGCGATAGGTCAAACATTTATCACTCGTCACATGCCTCACCTCCATTTGTGGTCGACAAAGAGTCATTCCTTACGGAAATCACTCCCCACATTCCAAACACACACATACACACGTGGCCGACAAAGAGCGATAGGTCAAACATTTATCACTCGCCACATACACAAAACGAATATAGCCAACGAAGAGCTATCCACACGGATATCACTCACTATATTTTCCCAACTCAAATGTGGTCCACGAAAAGTGAATCCTAACGGATGTCACTTACCACGTCGCACGCAAGCAACCAAATTATATACATAAGCGTATAAATATTCCACTCACTTCGATTACTTGAAAAACAATCCCGCTTGAGCTCCAAATCGTCCAAATGCAAATCACCTAAGTAATTTACAAACAAATAAGCTAAACATTCTAGCTTATACCCAAAACACCAATAAGTGCAATATTAACCCATTTGCACTTACTTCCAATTTGACTAAGTCAAATCTCGCCCAAAACACCCATAATCACAATCAACTAGTGATTATGTTCTAACACCATATTTTACACAATGTTTCAACATCAAAACATATTACTTGCATCAATTACACAAAAACCCATTTTGACCTAAACTCAAGTCAAAATCTCACCGTTTACAAGTCTTGACACCAAAACACATTTAGCTCGGTTTAATACTTCAACTAAATCCATTTTAAGTTTATAAACCTTAATAAATCAACAATCGGGCCAAAATCATCACCAAACCCTAATTTTGGCTCTAGTCAAAATTAGTCAACTCCAAGAACCCTAAATGTCCCCAAAACCTCAATAATCACTAATACTAGTGATTATACACCATTTACAAGTCTTACGAGCATAAACTTGCACACCAAACCCAAAACCCGACATTAACAACAATAAACCCGAATCTTGATGTTAACCTTCAATTAACAACTAAATGGGTTTCACCTATGAATCATACAATCAAAAGCCCTAAACTTGAATGATGAACACGAAAATGAATTTCGGAGTTAGAGCTTACCACTAGTATCACCGTGTAGCTAAGAACGAGGAGAACACACTTGTCAACTACGCCAAAGATCAAAACTCGCTTCTTCCTTTCCAAAATCCCACTTGAAACACTTGGGGTATTTGAGTTTCTTGAGAGAAAATGAAAGAAAAGGAAAAAGAAAATAAGAAATGAAATGGGTGGACCAGATTTTAGATCCCCATCTGGCTCAATCGTGAAATGACCAATTTGCCCTTGAACTTCATTTAAATTTACAAGAATCTGGTGCCAGTTCGCACCATTTGCCGCGCCGCGGCCTAATTCGTCGCGCCGCGACGATTGCCTTGAACTGGGATCACTTTTAAACGAACTTCTGGTCTCAACTTCAGTTCATTGCCGCGCCGCGGCCTCCTTTGTCGCGCCGCGACACAAAGCTCGACCTGAGCCCTTCTCTCGCGTACAAGACTTTAACACCCGAACATGTCCCGAACCCTTCATACGCCTATCGTACATACACAATACACTTATAAATCATGTACGGGGAAAAACGGGGTGTTACAACTCTCCCCCACTTAGACTCGATCACGTCCTCGTGATCCTCGTCACTTAACCGATCCGAATCCACACGCTATGGTCCTCAACATAAGTCTCAAATTCAATGTCCACAACAATTCCCACAAATCCGAAGATTTCGCTCAACTCCTTTAGGCGACTTTACACAAAAGTTACCCTCCCGATTTAAATCATCATCCGTGATTTACCAAATCTACCAAGCCGAGCACTAGAATCTCGTTTCGTCCCCAAACCAGAACGAACTCATGTCTCGACCGCATGACAAACACATGCTAACATTCCAAATTTCGTACCGAGTTAGCAATCCCTTTAGCGTACCCTTATCATGTACATCGCTAAAGTAACAACACACCAATAATATGGCCAACAAACAATACAATGGAGCCAACGAAAAGTGAATCCTCACGATTGGATACCACTTGCCCCATATCCTCACGCGTACGTGGCCGACGAAAAGCGGTAGATCAAACGTTGACCACTTACCACTACGCAACAAGAGGGCGACAAAAAGCGCATTCTTACGGATCACACTTACCTCTCCTCACACATGGCTAAACAAAAGCGATTCCTAACGGAAAACGCATGCCACACACCAATAAGTAGCCAACGAAAAGCGAATCCTAACGGATAACACTTACTACTTATCACACTCAAACCGTGGCCAACGAAAAGTGAATCCTCACAATGGATAACACTTACCACAATACATACAAACAAACTAAGTATATGCGCATACTTAGAATCATTCCATACCGTCTGGAATTTCCGCACACGAAATGTCCGCACCCGCGAACATTGCTTAACACAATCGAGCAAGAACTACCTATAGCGCACATAGGCACAAAACAATAATCCTTTAGAAGAGAATTCGACACGCACACTCCTTAACCGGGGATTTCCTTGCTCGTCAAACACGTCCATTATCTCTCAACGAGATTTCACACATTACCACCTCGAGTAGTAATTCACATCCAAATCAATAAATACAATTCAACCAAAATTGTATTCCACCACAAATCGACCAATCTAGGCCTCGACACCAACTCCGGATCTAATCATGAGCATTATCCGAAATTTTCACACCAAAACCTCCTCGTGCGGGAGTGTAACTCCCCCACTTGGAACTACGTTCCATAACTGCATCTTGCACAACCGTACAATGCTACCAAAGGTAGACTTTACCAACAATTGGGTTCACACGACCCATCACCATATCTTGCTCCAACCTTGAGCATACTAAGGATCTTAACATACCCTTAAACACTTCGAACGAAGAGTTCATCACATATTACACAACTTTATTCTTGCAATCCCACGATTGCCACAACTTGTTAAAGTTCCACCTAGTCACTCATGTACCTAAGGGTTTCTCTCCGGTACCCTAAGTACAATGTAACCACAATACCGTCGGAGTCGAACGTTACGCTTGCAGGTATGAAAGAGGCACCTGACATCGCGTCACATAGACTCCACTATCAACATTCATCGAGACCGAAAAACTCGACCTCGAGGGTTCCATTCATCTGATGTCACCCATCACAACACTAAAGTGACCTTAAGTCATCCGTACCCGACGAAACTTATGTTTCATCAATTACGACACAAAAGCGACTACGCGCTACCAAAACAACACCAAAGCCCGTTCTCATGGCTTGGTAAAATCTTTCGCCCAACACTAAGGAATGCTTGGAATCACCAAGTCTTACGCCCTTAGCTCGTCAATCCGACCATCGTCATAGGGTACTTCCATAAGGAACGCTGCCCCTCATCACACTATGCACTAACACAAAATGCATTTAAACAAAGTCATAAATACGTTTCAATAAGATAATCGAAAGGTACCTGAACATTGTCGTCAGGTTCATGCATTACCAACCAAATCCGGACACGCCGACTTTCGGTGTCCCTCCTTTCGACAATTAAAACACGTAACGTTGTTAGACTTCACATTCGTACATTCACGCGACAAATGACCCCGTTCTCCGCAATTATAACACGTGGGTACAAAACCGCCCATACCACTCTTCTTCACGCTTCCGCCACCCTCGGAAGTACTCTTACTTTTCTTGTTCGAATGCATCGTAGTCTCGGACTTCCGCTTACTAACATCGGAACCACTCTTCTTTAGGACAAGCGTCTCAAAACCTTTCGCCATGTCAAACAACTCGTCACCACGTTTACGCTAATCTTCTCTTGATAACTATCGTTCAAGATTCGATAGAAGTCTTCCTTCAACATTTTGTCATTACCAACATACTCCGGGCAAAATTGGGTCTTTGATAAGAATACGGATTTGAGAGTGTTTAAATCCATTGACCCTTGCCTCAAAGCACGCAACTCGTCTTTAAGCTTAGAAAGATCGGCCGAAGTTCGGTACTCCTTGAAAAATTCCGCTTTGAACTCGTCCCAATTGAACTCCATACATTGTTCCTCACCATAGAGTTGAATTTTCGCATCCCACCACAACTTGGCGTCACCCCTTAGCATACTACTACCATACCTCGTCTTCTTATCGAGAGGGCACTCACTAGTACGAAAGGCCCCCTCCATATCGGAGATCCATCGAGCACTCTTAAGTGGATCTCGCTCACCCTCGAAAGTGGGAGGTTGAGCATCCTTGAAGTTTTTGTAGTAGAAGTCGCGCCTTACCATATTATCTTCGTGAAGAACAATCTTAACTTGTTCCTTGACTAGATTGACTACTTGCTCGTCAATCGTATCTAAGAACATCTTTTTAACGTCCTCTAGAAACCCCGCTTTGTGACATTCGAAGATGGCCTCAACCTTAGCCGTGAACTCGGAGTCCTCGCCTTGATCACCATTATCATGTCCGTTCCTCGTCTTCATTCTAAGAAATGAACTCGGTTAGGAACGCAACACGAATAAATTATATACACCATCGCGAACACTAATCACAATCAAGTAAATACGCCACCGTTCGCACATCCCATCTGGTTCAATACTTGTTGTACATCACTTACTTGACTTGGTTTGCAACCGTAATAATGGTCGCGAAGCATTATTACGCTCACACGTCATGCCGAGCTCATGAATACAACAACTATCTCGCTAGACGTTCAACACAAAACAACATGATTAGTAACAACATAATCAATACATAGTTAGTTCACCTATTCTCTAAGGCACTAACTAAAACCCGAACCGACCCGTAATCCTACAAGTCCCGCATAATAGCACACACAAAAAGTCTAAGTCTAGGTGCCTATCTCAAGTCACCTAAATCCCTTAGACCATGCTCTGATACCACTTGAAACAACCCAACCCGTATTAAAACCGGCCCATAAAAATTTTTCCTTTTAATACGCGTTAAATAATACTTTAGGTCCCAATACACAATTTCCAAAACATAATTGTTACCGAAGTAAGTTCAACGAACTTAAAACATACATTAATAATTTAAACTCCTTAATACAATAATATGTTATTTAAAACATAACCCGAGCATGGTGATTTGGGACTACGCTACCCAAATCCTAATCGAGTCCAAAAGCAAGATCTTCTAAAGCAACCTAGCCAAGATCTCTAATCCCCAAGCTTACCCGAGCCGCCAAGCATGCGAAACTATAAAAATGTAAACAACGAGAGGGTAAGCTAATGCTTAGTGAATGCAATACTTATACGCATACATTCATAATCCAATTACTTGCATACACCTACACAACAACACAATATCATTAGCATACCACAATAAACGAATAAACGAATACACGAATAATCATACGTACAATGCTAGTAGAACATACACAACCCAATATACACAATGTCGACATTCGACTCGATGGTGGCCGACGAAGAGCGGTAGGTCAAATACGTTAACCACTCACCACCCATCGCAACACGTACGTGGTCGACGAAGAGCGGTAGGTCAAATACGTTAACCACTCACCACTACGCACCATGAGGCCGACGAAAAGTGCAACCGAAACGTTAACACTTACCTCAATCACAAGGATGGCCGACGAAAAGCGAAACCGCTTACCATCCCACGATAAGTGGCCAACGAAGAGCGAATCCCTAAACGAATAACACTCACCACTTACCCATACACACATGTGGCCGACGAAGAGCGATAGGTCAAACGTTAATCACTCGCCACAAAACAAAATATACACATGTGACCGACGAAGAGTGATAGGTCAAACATTAACCACTCGTTACATATCCAAACTCACACATGTAGCCGACGAAGAGTGATAGATCAAACATTAATCACTCGCTACATAACCAATACTAACATGTAACCGACGAAGAGCGATAGGTCAAACATTTATCACTCGTCACATGCCTCACCTCCATTTGTGGTCGACAAAGAGTCATTCCTTACGGAAATCACTCCCCACATTCCAAACACACACATACACACGTGGCCGACAAAGAGCGATAGGTCAAACATTTATCACTCGCCACATACACAAAACTAATATAGCCAACGAAGAGCTATCCACACGGATATCACTCACTATATTTTCCCAACTCAAATGTGGTCCACGAAAAGTGAATCCTAACGGATGTCACTTACCACGTCGCACGCAAGCAACCAAATTATATACATAAGCGTATAAATATTCCACTCACTTCGATTACTTGAAAAGCAATCCCGCTTGAGCTCCAAATCGTCCAAATGCAAATCACCTAAGTAATTTACAAACAAATAAGCTAAACATTCTAGCTTATACCCAAAACACCAATAAGTGCAATATTAACCCATTTGCACTTACTTCCAATTTGACTAAGTCAAATCTCGCCCAAAACACCCATAATCACAATCAACTAGTGATTATGTTCTAACACCATATTTTACACAATGTTTCAACATCAAAACATATTACTTGCATCAATTACACAAAAACCCATTTTGACCTAAACTCAAGTCAAAATCTCACCGTTTACAAGTCTTGACACCAAAACACATTTAGCTCGGTTTAATACTTCAACTAAATCCATTTTAAGTTTATAAACCTTAATAAATCAACAATCGGGCCAAAATCATCACCAAACCCTAATTTTGGCTCTAGTCAAAATTAGTCAACTCCAAGAACCCTAAATGTCCCCAAAACCTCAATAATCACTAATACTAGTGATTATACACCATTTACAAGTCTTACAAGCATAAACTTGCACACCAAACCCAAAACCCGACATTAACAACAATAAACCCGAATTAAGATATTGATACACTTGGTTAATTATGTTAAATGATAAGTAAATATATTATTAAGTGTATTAACAATGAAATACATATGTAAAAATAAGACTACTAACTTAATGATTTCGAAACGAGACATATATGTAACGATTATCGTTGTAACGACATTTAACTGTATATACATCATACTAAGATATATTATATATCATAATATCAAGATAATATAACAATTTAACATCTCATTTGTTATAATAAACAATGGGTTAACAATATTCAACAAGATCGTTAACCTAAAGGTTTCAAAACAACATTTACATGTAACGACTAACGATGA